>NW_027490108.1:1505958-1805958 GCF_050948175.1 Xylocopa sonorina | reverse complement strand
GCCGCAGCCCATCACCTGAATGGTGACTTTTCCAATTCCGGGAACAGAATCTGCTAGGACCTATATATTACTTCTAAACTAGCACATACATACCATATCATGACGCATATATAAGAAACCCTAGATCTAAGTTACACACGACACGAATGTAAGACACAAACGACACACACATAATTCTAAGTCCATATTGTATTTGCTCATAAGTGAAACGCGTAAGATGCGTCCGGCCGGCGGCATGGGCCGCTAGCCCCACCACGAGCCGCGAGTCCCCACTCGCTGGACCGCGCGCTCCCCGTCACGAAACGCGAGTCCCCCACTCGCGGTATCGCGATCTCCCTACCACGCGAACCGAGGAGGTCCGAGACGCGTCTCCAGAGCACACACTCTGACTTGAGATCTCCTACCGTGGAGTCGAAACCTCTAGTTCTAGATCGTTAGCCACCTCAATGTGGGTTTCAGGCATCGTGTCTCTATTTCCATTTTAACTTAGTCTTAGTCTTAGAATAATTCCAGTTCTTGTATACTTTACACCTAGAATATATTCTATTTTTACTTTTACTATATCCAAGTACAATTTCATTTACCAAGTCTACTATTTCCACATCCATTAATTTTATCAAGTGTTTATAATACTAGTTCTACTTTTAACATTACATTTAACTACGAATTCTTCCACGGGTTCTTCCATACAACTGGTGTTGCTCTTCATCACCTTGAAGGAGTATAGAAAACGGCTTTGTGACGTTGAGATAGAGCGGATCGCCGCTTATCTTTCAGATTTTAGTCGAAAGTACAGAAGAACTTGGTGAATGAATCGTGCTTCCGGTTTGTGAAGAACGCGACGTGCGGGTAGGAAGAATTTCTTACGATCACTTGTGCGTGAATATTTGGAGGACATTCCGAGAGTCCTCGTATACCATCGACCTGCCTTCGCACCAGCCCAGCCGCCGCTTTCCCAAGCGACCGTCAACGCTTCCGATCCAGACACCACGACGCATCACGCCGATTCTGCGATATTCGCAGCCGAAGCTGCTACTATCACCGCTGGTTCCTCTGCATCATCGCTGAATTCCGACCGCCGTCCTCCTCTTCGCTGGCGACTGATCGAGATTTCCGTAGCAGCCAACAGAACGAAATCCGCTACGATCCCAGCAAAAGATCCTCCACGCCGTTTCTACGTATAAATCGAGATAGAAGTCATCGAAAGGTAGGGTCATTCCCTTACCATCGCGAGTGTTTTCGCTAGTGTCGCGTCAGCCGAAATTGTCAGACCCGGTCTTAACGCGATCCCGCAGACCGAATTACCGAAAAATAGGCTCGTGTCGTAAAGCCCACGGAGCAACGGAAAATTGTTTCGCCGGACGTGACACCCCGTAATCGCCTCAAAAGAATGTAAATGCGACACTTCCTTGCTAGGAAATAGCGCTTTCAGATGTCTACGTATCGTAGCAATAGAGTTCTAACGCTTCTTAAAACGAGATGTCGTATTTCATTTCTATGTTTCGCAATAAGATATAATATTCATTGTGTAATGCTATGTATACCTCGTATTCACTTCAAAAGAATGTAAATGCGACACTTCCTTGCTAGGAAATAGCGTATTCAGATGTCTACGTTTCGTAGCAATAGAGTTCTAATGCTACTTAAATCGCGATATCGCATCTCATTTCTATGTTTCGTGATAAGATATAATATTCATTGCGAATGGTCATGTATACCTCGTATTCACTTCAAAAGAATGTAAATGCGACACTTCCATGCTAGGAAATAGCGTCTGCAGATGTCTACGCGTCGAGGCAATATGGTTCTAATGCTTCTTAAAACGCGATATCGCATCTCACTTCTATGATTCCTGATAAGATATAATATTCATTGCGAAGTGTCATGTATACCTCGTATTCACTTCAAAAGAATGTAAATGCGACTATTCCTTGCTAGGAAATAGCGTATTCAGATGTCTATGTAACGTAGCAATAGAGTTCTAATGCTACTTAAATCGCGATATCGCATCTCATTTCTATGTTTTGTGATAAGATATAATATTCATTGCGAGGTGTCATGTACACCTCGTATTCACTTCAAAAGAATGTAAATGCGACACTTCCTTGCTGGGAAATAGCGTATTCAGATGCCTACGTGTCGTAGCAATAGAGTTCTAATGCTACTTAATTCGCGAAATCGCATCTCATTTCTATGTTTCGTGATAAGATATAATATTCATTGCGAATGGTCATGTACACCTTGTATACACTTCAAAAGAATGTAAAGGCGACTATTCCTTGCTACGAAATAGCGTATTCAGGTGTCTACGTATCGTAGCAATAGAGTTTTAATGCTACTTAAATCGAGGTATCGCATCTCATTCCTATGTTTTGTGATAAGATGTAATATTCATTGCGAGGTGTCATGTGCACCTCGTATTCAGTTCAAAAGAATGTAAATGCGACACCTCCTTGCTAGGAAATAGCGTATTCAGATGTCTACGTATCGTAGCAATAGAGTTCTAATGCTACTTAAATCGCGATAACGCATCTCATTTCTATGTTTCGTGATAAGATATAATACTCATTGCGAAGTGTCATGTACACCTCGTATTCAATTGAAAAGAATGTAAATGCGACTATTGCTTGCTAGGAAATAGCGTTTGCAGATGTCTACGTATCGCAGCAATGGAGTTCTAATGCTTCTCGAAACGCGATATCGCATCTCATTTCTATGCTTCATGATAAGATATAATATTCATTGCGAAGTGTCATGTATACCTCGTATTCACTTCAAAAGAATGTAAATGGGAATCTTCCTTGCTAGGAAATAGCGCTTGCAGATGTCTACGTCTCGTAGCAATAGTGTTCTAATGCTTCTCAAAACGCGATATCGCATCTCATTTCTATGCTTCGTGATAAGATATAATATTCATTGCGAAGTGTCATGTATACCTCGTATTCACTTCAAAAGAATGTAAATGCGAATCTTCCTTTCTAGGAAATAGCGTTTGCAGATGTCTACGTATCGTAGCAATGGAGTACTAATGCTTCTCAAAACGCGATATCGCATCTCATTTCTATGCGTCATGATAAGATATAATATTCATTGGGAAATGTCATGTATACCTCGTATTCACTTCAAAAGAATGTAAATGCGAATATTCCTTGCTAGGAAATAGCGCTTGCAGATGTCTACGTCTCGTAGCAATAGTGTTCTAATGCTTCTCAAAACGCGATATCGCATCTCATTTCTATGCTTCGTGATAAGATATAATATTCATTGCGAAGTGTCATGTATACCTCGCATTCACTACAAAAGAATGAAAATGCGACATTTCCATGCTAGGAAATAGCGTTTGCAGATATCTCCCCATCGAGGCAATAGAGTTCTAATGCTTCTTAAGACGCGATATCGCATCTCACTTATATATTACGTGATAAGATATAGTGTTCATTACGAAGTGTCATGTATACCTCGTATTCACTTCAAAAGAATGTAAATGCGAATCTTCGTTGCTAGGAAATAGCGTTTGCAGATGTCTACGTATCGTAGCAATAGAGTTCTAATGCTACTTAAATCGCGATATCGAATCTCATTTCTATGTTTTGTGATAAGATATTATATTCATTGCGAGGTGTCATGTACACCTCGTATTCACTTCAAAAGAATGTAAATGCGACACTTCCTTGCTAGGAAATAGCGTATTCAGATGCCTACGTTTCGTAGCAATAGAGTTCTAATGCTACTTAAATCGCGATATCGCATCTCATTTCTATGTTTCGTGATAAGATATAATATTCATTGCGAATGGTCATGTATACCTTGTATTCACTTCAAAAGAATGTAAATGCGATTATTGCTTGCTAGGAAATAGCGTTTGCAGATGTCTCCGCATCGAGGCCATGGAGTTCTAAAGCTTCTTAAAACGCGATATCGCATCTCTCTTCTATGTTTCATGATAAGATATAATATTCATTGCGAAGTGTCATGTATACCTCGTATTCTCTCGAAACGAATGTAAATGCGACACTTCCTTGCTAGGAAATGGCGTATTCAGATGTCTACGTATCGCAGCAATAGAGTTATAACGCTACTTAAATCGCGATATCGCATCTCATTTATAAGTTTCGTGATAAGATAAAATATTCATCGCGAAGTGTCATGTATACCTCGTATTCACTTCAAAAGAATGTAAGTGCGACACTTCCATGCTAGGAAATAGCGTTTGCTGATGTCTCCGCATCGATGCCATAGAGTTCTAATGCTTCTTAAAACGCGATATCGCATCCCTCTTCTGTGTTTCATGATAAGATGTAATATTCATTGCGAAGTGTCATGTCTACCTCGTATTCACTTCAAAAGAATGTAAATGCGACTACTGCTTACTAGGAAATAGCGTTTGCAGATATCTCCGCATCGAACCCGTAGAGTTCTAATGCTTCTTAAAACGGGATATCGCATCCCTCTTCCGTGTTTCATGATAAGATATAATATTCATCGCGAAGTGTCATGTATACCTCGTGTTCACTTCAAAAGAATGTAAATGCGACACTTCCTTGCTAAGAAATAGCGTATTCAGATGTCTACGCATCGTAGCAATAGAGTTCTAATGCTACTTATATCGAGATATCGCATCTCATTTCTATCCTTCGTGATAAGATATAATATTCATTGCGAAGTGTCATGTATACCTCGTATTCACTTCAAAAGAATGTAAATGCGACTACTGCTTGCTAGGAAATAGCGTTTGCAGATGTCTCCGCATCGAGACCGTAGAGTTCTAATGCTTCTTAAAACGGGATATCGCATCCCTCTTCCGTGTTTCATGATAAGATATAATATTCATCGCGAAGTGTCATGTATACCTCGTATTCACTTCAAAAGAATGTAAGTGCGACACTTCCATGCTAGGAAATAGCGTTTGCTGATGTGTCCGCATAGATGCCATAGAGTTCTAATGCTTCTTAAAACGCGATATCGCATCTCTCTACTATGTTTCATGATAAGATATAATATTCATTGCGAAGTGTCATGTATACCTCGCATTCACTACAAAAGAATGAAAATACGACACTTCCGTGCTAGGAAATAGCGTTTGCAGATATCTCCCCATCGAGGCAATAGGGTTCTAATGCTTTTTATGACGAGATATCGCATCTCACTTATATGTTACATGGTAAGATATAACGTTCATTACGAAGTGTCATGTATACCTCGTATTCACTTCAAAAGAATGTAAATGCGAATCTTCCTTGCTAGGAAATAGCGTTTGCAGATGTCTACGTATCGTAGCAATGGAGTTCTAATGCTTCTCAAAACGCGATATCGCATCTCATTTCCATGCTTCATTATAAGATATAATATTCATTGCGAAGTGTCATGTATACCACGTATTCACTTCAAAAGAATGTAAATGCGAATCTTCCCTGCTAGGAAATAGCGCTTGCAGATGTCTACGTCTCGTAGCGATAGTGTTCTAATGCTTCTCAAAACGCGATATCGCATCTCATTTTTATGATTCATGATAAGATATAATATTCATTGCGGAGTGTCATGTATACCTCGTATTCTCTTCAAAAGAATGTAAATGCGACTACTGCTTGCTAGGAAATAGCGTTTGCAGATGTCTCCGCATCGAGACCGTAGAGTTCTAATGCTTCTTAAAACGCGATATCGCATCCCTCTACCGTGTTTCGTGAAGAGATATAATATTCATTGCGAAGTGTCATGTATACCTCGTATTCACTTCAAAAGAATGTAAATGCGACTATTCCTTGCTAGGAAATAGCGTATTCAGATGTCTACGTATCGTTGCAATAGAGTTCTAATGCTACTTAAATCGCGATATCGCATCTCATTTCTATGTTTTGTGATAAGATATTATATTCATTGCGAGGTGTCATGTACACCTCGTATTCACATCAAAAGAATGTAAATGCGACACTTCCTTGCTAGGAAATAGCGTATTCAGATGCCTACGTTTCGTAGCAATAGAGTTCTAATGCTACTTAAATCGCGATATCGCATCTCATTTCTATGTTTCGTGATAAGATATAATATTCATTGCGAATGGTCATGTATACCTTGTATTCGCTTCAAAAGAATGTAAATGCGACTATTGCTTGCTAGGAAATAGCGTTTGCAGATGTCTCCGCATCGAGGCCATGGAGTTCTAAAGCTTCTTAAAACGCGATATCGCATCTCTCTTCTATGTTTCATGATAAGATATAATATTCATTGCGAAGTGTCATGTATACCTCGTATTCTCTCGAAACGAATGTAAATGCGACACTTCCTCGCTAGGAAATGGCGTATTCAGATGTCTACGTATCGCAGCAATAGAGTTCTAATGCCACTTAAATCGCGATATCGCATCTCATTTATATGTTTCGTGATAAGATATAATATTCATTGCGAAGTGTCATGTATACCTCGCATTCACTACAAAAGAATGAAAATGCGACATTTCCATGCTAGGAAATAGCGTTTGCAGATATCTCCCCATCGAGGCAATAGAGTTCTAATGCTTCTTAAGACGCGATATCGCATCTCACTTATATATTACGTGATAAGATATAGTGTTCATTACGAAGTGTCATGTATACCTCGTATTCACTTCAAAAGAATGTAAATGCGAATCTTCCTTGCTAGGAAATAGCGTTTGCAGATGTCTACGTATCGTAGCAATAGAGTTCTAATGCTACTTAAATCGCGATATCGCATCTCATTTCTATGTTTTGTGATAAGATATTATATTCATTGCGAGGTGTCATGTACACCTCGTATTCACTTCAAAAGAATGTAAATGCGACACTTCCTTGCTAGGAAATAGCGTATTCAGATGCCTACGTTTCGTAGCAATAGAGTTCTAATGCTACTTAAATCGCGATATCGGATCTCATTTCTATGTTTCGTGATAAGATATAATATTCATTGCGAATGGTCATGTATACCTTGTATTCACTTCAAAAGAATGTAAATGCGATTATTGCTTGCTAGGAAATAGCGTTTGCAGATGTCTCCGCATCGAGGCCATGGAGTTCTAAAGCTTCTTAAAACGCGATATCGCATCTCTCTTCTATGTTTCATGATAAGATATAATATTCATTGCGAAGTGTCATGTATACCTCGTATTCTCTCGAAACGAATGTAAATGCGACACTTCCTTGCTAGGAAATGGCGTATTCAGATGTCTACGTATCGCAGCAATAGAGTTATAACGCTACTTAAATCGCGATATCGCATCTCATTTAAAAGTTTCGTGATAAGATAAAATATTCATCGCGAAGTGTCATGTATACCTCGTATTCACTTCAAAAGAATGTAAGTGCGACACTTCCATGCTAGGAAATAGCGTTTGCTGATGTCTCCGCATCGATGCCATAGAGTTCTAATGCTTCTTAAAACGCGATATCGCATCCCTCTTCTGTGTTTCATGATAAGATGTAATATTCATTGCGAAGTGTCATGTCTACCTCGTATTCACTTCAAAAGAATGTAAATGCGACTACTGCTTACTAGGAAATAGCGTTTGCAGATATCTCCGCATCGAGACCGTAGAGTTCTAATGCTTCTTAAAACGGGATATCGCATCCCTCTTCCGTGTTTCATGATAAGATATAATATTCATCGCGAAGTGTCATGTATACCTCGTGTTCACTTCAAAAGAATGTAAATGCGACACTTCCTTGCTAGGAAATAGCGTATTCAGATGTCTACGCATCGTAGCAATAGAGTTCTAATGCTACTTAAATCGAGATATCGCATCTCATTTCTATCCTTCGTGATAAGATATAATATTCATTGCGAAGTGTCATGTATACCTCGTATTCACTTCAAAAGAATGTAAATGCGACTACTGCTTGCTAGGAAATAGCGTTTGCATATGTCTCCGCATCGAGACCGTAGAGTTCTAATGCTTCTTAAAACGGGATATCGCATCCCTCTTCCGTGTTTCATGATAAGATATAATATTCATCGCGAAGTGTCATGTATACCTCGTATTCACTTCAAAAGAATGTAAGTGCGACACTTCCATGCTAGGAAATAGCGTTTGCTGATGTGTCCGCATAGATGCCATAGAGTTCTAATGCTTCTTAAAACGCGATATCGCATCTCTCTACTATGTTTCATGATAAGATATAATATTCATTGCGAAGTGTCATGTATACCTCGCATTCACTACAAAAGAATGAAAATACGACACTTCCGTGCTAGGAAATAGCGTTTGCAGATATCTCCCCATCGAGGCAATAGGGTTCTAATGCTTTTTATGACGAGATATCGCATCTCACTTATATGTTACATGGTAAGATATAACGTTCATTACGAAGTGTCATGTATACCTCGTATTCACTTCAAAAGAATGTAAATGCGAATCTTCCTTGCTAGGAAATAGCGTTTGCAGATGTCTACGTATCGTAGCAATGGAGTTCTAATGCTTCTCAAAACGCGATATCGCATCTCATTTCCATGCTTCATTATAAGATATAATATTCATTGCGAAGTGTCATGTATACCACGTATTCACTTCAAAAGAATGTAAATGCGAATCTTCCCTGCTAGGAAATAGCGCTTGCACATGTCTACGTCTCGTAGCGATAGTGTTCTAATGCTTCTCAAAACGCGATATCGCATCTCATTTTTATGATTCATGATAAGATATAATATTCATTGCGAAGTGTCATGTATACCTCGTATTCTCTTCAAAAGAATGTAAATGCGACTACTGCTTGCTAGGAAATAGCGTTTGCAGATGTCTCCGCATCGAGACCGTAGAGTTCTAATGCTTCTTAAAACGCGATATCGCATCCCTCTACCGTGTTTCGTGAAGAGATATAATATTCATTGCGAAGTGTCATGTATACCTCGTATTCACTTCAAAAGAATGTAAATGCGACTATTCCTTGCTAGGAAATAGCGTATTCAGATGTCTACGTATCGTAGCAATAGAGTTCTAATGCTACTTAAATCGCGATATCGCATCTCATTTCTATGTTTTGTGATAAGATATTATATTCATTGCGAGGTGTCATGTACACCTCGTATTCACATCAAAAGAATGTAAATGCGACACTTCCTTGCTAGGAAATAGCGTATTCAGATGCCTACGTTTCGTAGCAATAGAGTTCTAATGCTACTTAAATCGCGATATCGCATCTCATTTCTATGTTTCGTGATAAGATATAATATTCATTGCGAATGGTCATGTATACCTTGTATTCGCTTCAAAAGAATGTAAATGCGACTATTGCTTGCTAGGAAATAGCGTTTGCAGATGTCTCCGCATCGAGGCCATGGAGTTCTAAAGCTTCTTAAAACGCGATATCGCATCTCTCTTCTATGTTTCATGATAAGATATAATATTCATTGCGAAGTGTCATGTATACCTCGTATTCTCTCGAAACGAATGTAAATGCGACACTTCCTCGCTAGGAAATGGCGTATTCAGATGTCTACGTATCGCAGCAATAGAGTTCTAATGCTACTTAAATCGCGATATCGCATCTCATTTATATGTTTCGTGATAAGATAAAATATTCATTGCGAAGTGTCATGTATACCTCGTATTCTCTTCAAAAGAATGTAAATGCGAATCTTCCTTGCTCGGAAATAGCGTTTGCAGATGTCTACGTATCGTAGCAATAGAGTTCTAATGCTTCTCAAAACGCGATATCGCATCTCATTTCTATGCTTCATGATAATATGTAATATTCATTGCGAAGTGTCATGTATGCCTCGCATTCACTGCAATCAAATGTAAATGTGACACTTCCTTGCTAGGAAATAGAGTATTCAGGTGTCTACGTGTCGTGGCAGTAGAGTTCTAATGCTCCTTAGATCGCGATATCGCATCTCATTTCTATGTTTCGTGATAAATCATAATATTCATTCCGAAGTGTCATGTATACCTCGAATTCACTTCAAAAGAATGTAAGTGCGACACTTCTATACTAGGAAATAGCGTTTGCAGATATCTCCGCATTGAGGCAATAGGGTTCTAATGCTCCTTAAGACGCGATATCGCATCTCACTATTATGGTACATGATAAGATATAATGTTCATTGCGAAGTGTCATGTATACCTCGTATTCACTTCAAATGAATTTAAATGCGACACTTCCATACTAGGAAATAGCGTTTGCAGATATTTCCGCATCGAGGCAATAGGGTTCTAATGCTTCTTAAGACGCGATATCGCATCTCACTTTTATGATACATGATAAGATATAATGTTCATTGCGAAGTGTCATGTATACCTCGTATTCACTTCAAAAGAATGTAAATGCGACACTTCCTTGCAAGGAAATGGCGTATTCAGATGTCTAGGTATCGTAGCAATAGAGTTCTAATGCTACTTAAATCGCGATATCGCATCTCATTTATATGTTTCGTGATAAGATATAATATTCATCGCGAAGTGTCATGTAAACCTCGTATTCACTTCAAAAGAATGTAAGTGCGACACTTCCATGTTAGGAAATAGTGTTTGTTGATGTCTCCGCATCGATGCCATAGAGTTCTAATGCTTCCCAAAACGTGATATCGCATCTCATTTCTATGTTTCGTGATAAGATATAATATTCATTGCGAAGTGTCATGTATACCTCGTATTCACATCAAAAGAATGTAAATGCGACACTTCGTTGCTAGGAAATAGCGTTTGCAGATGTCTACGTATCGTTGCATTAGAGTTCTAATGCTTCTCAAAACGCGATATCGCTTCCCATTTCCATGTTTCAAGATAATATATAATATTCATTGCGAAGTGTCATGTGTGCCCCGTATTCACTTCAAAAAGATGTAAATGCGACAATTCCTTGCAAGGAAGTAGCGTTTGCAGATGTCTACGTATCGTAACATTGGATTTCAAATGCTTCTTAAATAGCGATATCGCATCTCATTTCTAAATTACATGATAAGATATAATATACATTGTGCAGTGTTTTGTATACCTCGTATTCACTTGAAAAGATTCTAAATGCGACACTGACTTTCTAGGAAATTGCGTTTGCAGTCGTGTACGTATCGTAACTATAGTGTTCTAATGCTTCATAAATCGCGATATCGCATCTTATTTCTATGTTTCATGATAAGATATAATATTCGTTGTGCAGTGTTATGTATACCTCGTGTTCGTTTCAAAAGAATGTAAATGCGACACTTCCTTGCTAGGAAATAGCGTTTGCAGATGTCTACGTATCGAAGCAATAGAGTTCTAATGCTTCTTAAAGCGCGATATCGCATCTTATTTCTATGTTTCATGATAAGATATAATATTCATTGTGCAGTGTTATGTATACCTCGTGTTCGTTTCAAAAGAATGTAAATGCGACACTTCCTTGCTAGGAAATAGAGTTTGCAGATGTCTACGTATCGAAGCAATAGAGTTCTAATGCTACTTATTTCGCTATATCGCATCTCTCTACTATGTTTCATGATAAGATATAATATTCATTGCGAAGTGTCATGTATACCTCGTATTCTCTCGAAACGAATGTAAATGCGACACTTCCTCGCTAGGAAATGGCGTATTCAGATGTCTACGTATCGCAGCAATAGAGTTCTAATGCTACTTAAATCGCGATATCGCATCTCATTTATATGTTTCGTGATAAGATAAAATATTCATCGCGAAGTGTCATGTATACCTCGTATTCACTTCAAAAGAATGTAAGTGCGACACTTCCATGCTAGGAAATAGCGTTTGCTGATGTCTCCGCATCGATGCCATAGAGTTCTAATGCTTGTTAAAACGAGATATAGCATCTCTCTTCTATGTTTCATGATAAGATAGAATATTCATTGCGAAGTGTCATGTATACCTCGCATTCGCTACAAAAGAATGAAAATGCGACACTTCCATGCTAGGAAATAGCATCTGCAGATGTCTACGCGTCGAGGCAATAGAGTTCTAATGCTTCTTAGATCGCGATATCGCATCTCATTTCTCTGTTTCATTATAAGATATAATATTCATTGCGAAGTGTCATGTATACCTCGTATTCACTTCAAATGAATTTAAATGCGACACTTCCATACTAGGAAATAGCGTTTGCAGATATTTCCGCATCGAGGCAATAGGGTTCTAATGCTTCTTAAGACGCGATATCGCATTTCACTTTTATGATACATGATAAGATATAATGTTCATTGCGAAGTGTCATGTATACCTCGTATTCACTTCAAAAGAATGTAAATGCGACACTTCCTTGCAAGGAAATGGCGTATTCAGATGTCTAGGTATCGTAGCAATAGAGTTCTAATGCTACTTAAATCGCGATATCGCATCTCATTTATATGTTTCGTGATAAGATATAATATTCATCGCGAAGTGTCATGTAAACCTCGTATTCACTTCAAAAGAATGTAAGTGCGACACTTCCATGTTAGTAAATAGTGTTTGCTGATGTCTCCGCATCGATGCCATAGAGTTCTAATGCTTCCCAAAACGTGATATCGCATCTCATTTCTATGTTTCATGATAAGATATAATATTCATTGCGAAGTGTCATGTATACCTCGTATTCACTTCAAAAGAATGTAAATCCGACTATTCCTTGCTAGGAAATAGCGTTTGCAGATGTCTACGTATCGTAGCAATAGCGTTCTAATGCTTCCCAAAACGTGATATCGCATCTCATTTCTATGTTTCATGATAAGATATAATATTCATTGCGAAGTGTCATGTATACCTCGTATTCACTTCAAAAGAATGTAAATCCGACTATTCCTTGCTAGGAAATAGCGTTTGCAGATGTCTACGTATCGTAGCAATAGCGTTCTAATGCTACTTAAATCGCGATATCACATGTCATTTATATGTTTCGTGAAAAGATATAATATTCATTGCGAAGTGTCATGTATACCTCGTATTCACTTCAAAAGAATTTAAATGCGACACTTCCATACTAGGAAATAGCGTTTGCAGATATCTCCGCATCGAGGCAATAGGGTTCTAATGCTTCTTAAGACGCGATATCGCATCTCACTTTTATGATACATGATAAGATATAATGCTCATTGCGAAGTGTCATGTATACCTCGTATTCACTTCAAAAGAATGTAAATGCGACACTTCCTTGCAAGGAAATGGCGTATTCAGATGTCTAAGTATCGTAGCAATAGAGTTCTAATGCTACTTAAATCGCGATATCGCATCTCATTTATATGTTTCGTGATAAGATATAATATTCATCGCGAAGTGTCATGTAATCCTCGTATTCACTTCAAAAGAATGTAAGTGCGACACTTCCATGCTAGGAAATAGTGTTTGCTGATGTCTCCGCATCGATGCCATAGAGTTCTAATGCTTCCTAAAACGCGATATCGCATCTCATTTCTATGTTTCGTGATAAGATATAATATTCATTGCGAAGTGTCATGTATACCTCGTATTCACATCAAAAGAATGTAAATGCGACACTTCGTTGCTAGGAAATAGCGTTTGCAGATGTCTACGTATCGTTGCATCAGAGTTCTAATGCTTCTCAAAACGCGATATCGCTTCCCATTTCTATGTTTCATGATAATATATAATATTCATTGCGAAGTGTCATGTGTGCCCCGTATTCACTTCAAAAAGATGTAAATGCGACAATTCCTTGCAAGGAAGTAGCGTTTGCAGATGTCTACGTATCGTAACATTGGATTTCAACTGCTTCTTAAATAGCGATATCGCATCTCATTTCTAAACTACATGATAAGATATAATATACATTGTGCAGTGTTTTGTATACCTCGTATTCACTTGAAAAGATTCTAAATGCGACACTGACTTTCTAGGAAATTGCGTTTGCAGTCGTGTACGTATCGTAACTATAGTGTTCTAATGCTTCATAAATCACGATATCGCATCTTATTTCTATGTTTCATGATAAGATATAATATTCGTTGTGCAGTGTTATGTCTACCTCGTGTTCGTTTCAAAAGAATGTAAATGCGACACTTCCTTGCTAGGAAATAGCGTTTGCAGATGTCTACGTATCGAAGCAATAGAGTTCTAATGCTTCTTAAAGCGCGATATCGCATCTTATTTCTATGTTTCATGATAAGATATAATATTCATTGCGCAGTGTTATGTATACCTAGTGTTCGTTTCAAAAGAATGTAAATGCGGCACTTCCTTGCTTGGAAATAGCGTTTGCAGATGTCTACGTATCGAAGCAATAGAATCCTAATGCTTCTTAAGTCGTCATATTGCATCTCATTTCTATGTTCCATGATAAGGTATAATTTTCATTGCGAAGTGTCATGTATACCTCGTATTCCTTTCAAAAGAATGTAAATGCGACACATCCTTGCTTGGAAGTAGCGTTTGCAGATGTCTACGTATCGAAGCAACAGAGTTCTAAAGCTTCCCAAAACGTTATATCGCATCTCCTTTCTATGTTTCGTGATAAGATATAATATTCATGGTGGTGTGTCATGTCTACTTCGTATTCACCTCAAAAGTCTGTAAATGCGACACTTCCTTGCTTGGAAGTAGCGTTTGCAGATGTCTACGTATCGAAGCAATAGAGTTCTAATGCTTCTTAATTCGTCATATTACATCTCATTTCTATGTTTCATGGTAAGATATAATATTCATTGTGAAGTGCTATGTGTACCTCGTATTCACTTCAAAAGAATGTAATCGCGACACTTCCTTGCCAGGAAATAGCGTTTGCAGATGTCTACGTATCGTGGCATTAGAGTTCTAATGCTTCTCAAAACGCGATATCGCTTCTCATTTCTATGTTTCATGATAGTATATAATATTCATTGCGAAGTGTCATGTATACCTCGCATACACTTAAAATGAATGCAAATGCGACACTTCCTTGCTAGGAAATAGCGTTTGCAGATGTCTACTTATCGAAGCAATAGGTATCTGATGCTTCATAAATCGCCATATCACATCTCATTTCTATGTTTCATGATAAGATATAATATTCAGTGCGAAGTGTCTGGTATACCTCGTATTCCTTTCAAAGGAATGTAAATGCAACACTCCCTTGCTAGGAAGTAGCGTTTGCAGATGTCTACGTATCTATGCAATAGTGTTCTAATGCTTCTCAAAACGCGATATCGCTACTCATTACTATGTTTCATGATAATATATAAAATTCATTGTGGAGTGTGATGTATACCTTGTATTCACTTCAAAAGAATGTAAATGCGACACTTCCTTACCAGGAAATAGCGTTTGCAGATGTCTACGTATCGAAGCAATAGAGTTCTAATGCTTCTTAAATCGCCATATTACATCACATTTCTATGTTTCATGATAATATATAATATTCATTACGATGCGCCATGTATACCTCGCATACACTTCAACTGAATGTACATGCAACACTTCCTTGCTGGGAAATAGCGTTTGCAGATGTCTACGTATCGAAGCAGTAGACTTCTAATGCTTCTTAAATCGCCATATTACATCTCATTTCTATGTTTCATGGAAAGATATAATATTCATTGTGAACTGTTATGTATACCTCGTATTCCTCTCAACAGAATGTGAATGCGACACTTCCTTGCTTGGAAGTAGCGTTTGCAGATGTCTACGTATCGATACAATAGAGTTCTAATGCTTCTTAAATCGCCATATTACATCTCATTTCTATGTTTCATGATAAGATATAATATTCATTGCGAATTGTCATGTATACCTCGTATTCGTTTCAAAACAATGTAAATGCGACACTTGATTGCTTGGAAGTAGCGTTTGCAGATGTCTACGTATCGAAGCAATAGAGTTCTAATGCTTCTTAAATCGCCATATCGCATCTCATTTCTACGACTCATGGTAAGATATAATATTCCTTCCGAAGTGATACGTATTCCTCGTCTACACTTCAAGTGACTGTAATTGCGACACTTCCTTGCTAGGAAATAGCGTTTGTAGATGTCTACGTATCGTAGCAATAGAGTTGTAATGCTTTTCAATACGCGATATCGCATCTCCTTTTTATGTCTCATGATAAGATATAATATGCATTGTGCAGTGATATGTATACCTCGTATTCACTTCAAAAGAATGTAAATGCGACACTTCCTTGCTAGGATATAGCGCTTGCACATGTCTACGTGTCGTAGCATTAGAGTTCTCATGCTTCTTAAAACGGGATATCGTATCTCATACCTATGTTTCATGATAAGATATAATATTCATTGCGAAGTGTTATGTATACCTCGCATTCGCTTCAAAAGAATGTACATCCGACACTTCCATGCTAGAAAATAGTGTTTGCAAATGTCTACGTATCGTAGCAATAGAGTTCTAATGCTAGTTAGAACCCAATATCGCATTTCACTTCTGTGTTTCAAGATAAGATATAATATTCATTGCGAAGTGTCATGTATTCTCGTCTACACCTCAAAAGAATGTAAATGCATCACTTCCTTGCTAGGGAATAGCGTTTCCAGATGTCTACGTATCGAAGCAATAGAGTTCTAATGGGGAGGGATAGAGGTCCTTCTCACACCCGAGAACCATCCTGTTCGTCTCCGTGGACTATGGCAGCGGTCTTATAGTTGCAGAGCTCTGGATCCTATCCTTCGGGCTTCAGTGTCTCTTCTTGCTCACTTCCCGACTCCTCCACCGTCGAGCCTGTCACGCTACCTCGGCGCACAGCCCTTCCGCGAACCTGCGGTCTTATTATCCGCCGAAGAGGCGTCGTATGGGTCGCTTCTTCCATCCGCTCGCCAGTCTAATCCGTAGAACGGCGAGAGAGGAACGGCGGGGGGGGGGGGGGGGGGGGGGGAAAGGTTCTACCATCGTGTATTTCACGCTCCTCGCAAATACAGCTATCGCGATGGTCCGTGTCGCCCTTCCCGCATGGGTGGTGGTCTGCGAGCTAGTCTAACCGAAGCAGGGGTGGGGGGGGGAGCGGGCCTTGTGACTTCACCACGTCACAGTACATACAAAATTGCGATTAAGTAGCTATGTGTTCAAATTCAATTCCGAATAATGCACTAAAAAGCATCCCAGATAACAAACGGCAAGATGGTAGCGACACCATGCCGGCACTATATTACCACTTCCGAGGAGTGTCATCTGATTCGTAGTCATCTGTGACCGGATTCGTTGACTAAAATGCCAGAACGTGTTACCAGCACGTTCTAGACATGCGAATCGCGCAGAACCAGCACCATGGTGACACGCGTATCATCGCTCCATTCATGAATCTCCTCAGCAATGACGCAGGATCACATTTGGCAATGGGGAACCTGTGCTTTCATACAAATTAGAACCGTTAGATGTCAGTAGATGTTCAGTATATGAGTATTGATAGACATTTTGATGGTCGTTTTCCTATATTTATAGTTATTGAGCGAGTCGTATATATTTCTTTCAATCCATCATAGACTAAAAATATTAATTATAAAAAAAATATTACTTATAAAATAAAAATTCATACTGTTGCGTCCTTAACTTCGCCTTGTGTAATTTTTGATATAACATGCTGTCATCGTATTTAATGTAACCCTCAATTGCATGAATTTGTAACAATAAATTGAAGAAAATATATATAAAATAAGTGTATATATTTTTATGACAAAGTAATTATCGACTTTATGGAGAAAATCGCCCTATCCAGCTAGTTTATAGAAAATAATAAAATCGAATTCTTATATCTTTGTTTTGTGCCGGTGTATCTATATTGGAATCAAAATAAATAAATTGCACAGTTTAGTCATTTTTCATATTTGCTTATAATTTTTATGGAAACAGCTTCCCCATTAGTAAATGTCAGCCTACGCCACAACCACGCGTGTAGCTATGGTGAGCTGATAGTGTCATTGTCACGGCCGTGTAGCCCGTGTGCTATATCTCGGTGCTTTAATAGTGCCGTGATACGAATGCCGCCCCAGTACTAACAGTATGCCATTTCGAAAGCTGAGTAGGAGCACTTTGTTAGCACAGTTCTGTCACGGAATTCGTTCCATCCGTTGTCATTGGCGTGCCAATCGCTGGCTGTTTGGGATATTGTAGTGCATGAGGCAGACTTGTTCCTTATCATCGTCAAGGAGATGGATTTTCACTCCCCCCTTTTTGAATTTTTTAAATTATTGTTTGGAATTTTTGCCGTTTCTGTATCTCTATGACCGCATTGTGGATTCAACTTATGTACGATCTTTTTGGTCTTCATCTTTTGTTACATGTAATATTATATATGTGATGCACGTTTGTTATGTAATGCTCCGATTTGTAAGCCTCAGATACTTTTATTCTTTGGTAAAGCAACTTATTCGATTAATATATATTTATTAGACATAGATATAAACAATTAGAAAAATGTTATTAAAACGCTATTAAATATGTTGTTGCAATTATATATTTAAGGTCTGAAGATGTAGACGCAATTAATGTCCGATATTTTACGTGATCCAATCGACGTATCAAGTGAGGCTATGAAATATAAAAATCTTTTACTATTCTTCGACCCCTTTACATGTTACATGAATGATAAGTTCTGCAAGACAAGAAGCCTGAATTAGTGAGATATCTAGGAACATAAGTAATTTGTAAGTAACACATCTTTTCTCTTTGATATATTTGCCTTTGCATAGAATAGAACGTATAGATATAATTGCCTGTTTTGTACCCATTTCGGTCCAATTATATTATAGCCTTTGAGCAGAAGTAATATTGCTTATACTTGATTTTTGCAATAGTTCTTTAATTAACAGATTTTATTAACCTAGAATCATCATTTGACGGATGTATCAATCTACTTTGTAGCTCCATCAGTTTCTTTTTCTGCTCGCTACTTTCCATTTTCAGTTCCGTATACTTATCCTTTATGACCATCATATATGTTGCGTAAAATTACAATAACTTTTTGTCCTCAAATTTTGCGGATATTTCAATTAAATTTCCTTTGATTAAATAAACGGAAATTAAAAAACAGTGGCACGTACCATTTCTTGGAAACGTTGTATCGTAATTTGCATCTGACTGTTTTGAAAGGCACGCACTTTGCTTAACGTTTGCAATGATTCGGTTAGCGAAGTAAAGTAATATTCTACTTTCGAAATTGTTGGCTCTTGTAATTCTAAGGCAAATATATTCATCTGTCGACATCGTGAACATTGTTTTTTGGCAAAATTCCAGAAAAACAAATATACTATAAGTAAAATAATAAACATCATAATATTAAATTTAACTCTGTTCATCGTTGCCTTGTTGGACAGATCCATAACAATATACAGGGTGGGGCAGTAATAATTAGCACCTCAGATATCCACGATACTATAAGTTTCATAGAAGTTTTTGCTAATATAGAATTGCATAGTACAAAGGGGCCATCCGTTGATGAAAATAGTTTTTTTGTAAGTGGAGTTATGTTGGACATATGAAGGTTACCTTCATTTTTTAAAATGAATTGGTATGTCCATTCTTCCGTAATACGATAGAGCATTTTAAAGCAAGTTTAACGATCTGTAACATGAAGGCATTGAAGGTTACAAAAAGTAAAGAAAGGCGATAATACTCACGGTTTTGATAGTAAATGAAACATACGTATTGTAAACAGTGGTGGAAGGCGTAATACTTACCGTTTGCTTCACTGTGAATAAACACCTTTCGAAGGGCATTTCAATAGTTTGCAGCATAAGTTAAACATGATAAGATTAGTATTGAAAAATCGGTTCGAATACGTTTGGTTAGGCTGATCTTTGTATCGTTCATTTTATAAGTACTGAGCTGCGGATTCCTGAGGACAGCTCACAAAATTGTTGAACTATGGAAGATTATCATTGTGAATTTGAATCAAAAGGTAATTAAATTCCATTAGATTGTAAACAGATCTCAATGTTTCATTTTAGATAGTAAGATTAAATACTCTTTACAAAACTACAAGAATGGATACATACCTTTCTGTTATTATTATTTCATAGAGAATTATAATTGCAATTATATAGTTCATTACGATAAAAAATATTTCTCAGAAAATTCTAAATATTAAATTAAAGAATCAAGTAAAACATTTTTAATAATTACGAATATGAAAAATACTTGAACATTCCAATAGAAAGATGTCTAAACAGGAGTTAGAAAAGTCAAACATTCAATTTCAATTCCAGAATTCATCTATAAGAGGTAAAATGTTTTGAAAGCTTTAATTACAGTCTTTAATGCAAGCAGTTGGACAGTATTTCAATTTTTAAGAAAATTGATGATAGTCAACCGTTTTGAAGTGGTCAGAATCTTTGCCGTTTGAGCAATAAGTGAATAACAAATAACTGCATAAATTCCAGGCTTAAAAACTTATGGATTAAATCCTATGCAGACTCGTTTATGAGCGAGTTACTAAATAATAATGCACACTAAGTAATCATTTTAAAACTTGAACGATTACATCTCGCGAACTTTCAAAGATATCAGAAGCGTGAAAAGTATGTGGTTTATCAAAAACTCTTCTAAAAGAACGGACGAAGCCAATAGAAATCTTTGTTGAAGTAAGCAAGTTCTAAAGTTCTAAGCAACGCGATGGCCCTTATCTGCCTATGGTTCATAGCAAGTAAGTTCTGAATTTCTATGAAATCCGATGGAATTTCTCACTACTAACGTTTCAAAGTAAGTTCGAAAATTCTCAGTTCTACGTTTAAAACTATGTGTGTTCTATATATCTATGTAAAGTGATGGTTCCTATTAGTTGTGACGGAAACCTATATATAGTAAGTCAGGGAAGCTCGAAGGGGTTAATTACCTAAATGCTTTAAGGTGTAAAACGTACTTTAATCTAAAGCGATCTATCGTTCCAAGGTATCCGCTCACGTACAACTTTTCTAGGGCGCCAGCTGTTCAGAAAGTAGCAAAGGGATAGACTACACGACCCCGGGAACCCTGGGGCGGAACAACCCTTGAAACTTCGAAATGGTCCTCCTCTCGACTACGCCTAGCCAAGTACACACACTCAGGTCGCGAGATACTGAAGTCACGGCATGTTTATTTATGGTCTCGACGTGGGTTTAACTAAGAAGGGCTACGGGAAACTACGCAACACGCCGCAAATTACCGGGTATCATAACTCACTTCACGATATAAGATACAATATACAATATGCGACACAAGAAATGGGACGCTTTAGCGAATAAGCTCTCACGTTCTCTTCTTCAGGTTCCTTGAATTCGCTGGTGGTCCTCGGGTCTCCTGCATCCTCCTCGAGGCTCCTTGGTGGAGTGGGCTGTAGGCTTCGGTATTGTTCGAGTCCATCGATCAGTGGATTTCGGCGATTTCCTCTTCTCGCCCCTTTGGTTGTCCCTGAGGGGATCCTCCTGATCATTTAAATTGCGTAGCGCCTCGCGCGCCGCGCTCCTGTCACGTAAAATTGAGAGAAATGACTTAGAATGAAACGAGAGTGAATAACTGTTCACTCGACTCTTTATTTAACACAAGATATAAACTTTTATATTACCGTTTGTAGGGCAGAGTTTCAGGATGTACGCCGATGATAACTTTAAGACTACTGACCTAGACAATCCCTAGGTCTCTTATATGTTATGTTTTTCTGGAGTAGGGGTAGGACCTTAACCCTGCTCTTTGGAATTAGGGTATGATAATATAAACGGGATGCGTCAGGCGGGTGACACTTGTTTGTTTCCTCTAGCGAGATTACGGGCATGTTGGTATAGGCTATTTGAGAATGCGTTTGTCATTACACTCCCATGGCCCACCTGCAGGGCCGCTGGACTTTTGACTTCTCTTTAGGGGGTTAAGGATGGTTGAGGACCTTCTCACATCCCAGAGCATTATAAAGCACAAAGGCAGATAAGCATAATGCGATGCATAGAGCTTTACAACCTTCTAACCTACTTTGAACTGTTTATATGAAATGCAATATTGAGGTGCATGAAGCATGACAAATTAAATGCTTCGGCACCTGGACATCTAGAAACGCTATCCCCGGGCAAGAAAGTGTAGGGTTCACACTCAATTCATATGCTGAAGCAGATAAACATAACGCGATGCTGTGAATATTACATCTTATCATGAAATATAGAAATAAGATGCGCAGCCGCGTTTTACGAAGCATTAGAACTCTATTGCTTCTAAACCTTCAGATATAGAAACGATATTCCGTAGCAAGGAAGTGATCCATTTACATTCATTTGAAGTATAGAGGAGATATACATAACGCGTTGCATTGAAATTACATCTTATCATGTGACTTAGAATTGATATGCGATATCGCGTTTTATAAAGAGTTAGAAATCTACTGCTTCGATGCGTAGACATCTAGAAACGCTATTTCCTTGCAAGGAAGTGTCGCATTTACATTCATTTGAAGTGTAGAGGAGGAATACATAACACTTAGCAAATCATATTGCATCTTACCATGAAACATAGAAATGAGATGCGATATCGCGTTTTAAGAAGCATTAGAACTCTATTGCTACGATACCTAGACATCTGCAGACGCTATTTCCTAGCAAGGAAGTGTCGCATTTACATTCATTTGAAGTGTAGACGAGGAATACATAACACTTCGCATATCATATTATATCTTACCATGAAAAATAGAAATGAGATGCGATATCGCGTTTTAAGAAGCATTAGAACTCTATCGCTACGATACCTAGACATCTGCAGATGCTATTTCCTAGCAAGGAAGTGTCGCGTTTACATTCATATGAAGTGTAGACGAGGAATACATAACACTTCGCAAATCATATTATATCTTACCATGAAACATAGAAATGAGATGCGATATCGCGTTTTAAGTATCATAAGAACTCAATCGCTACGATACCTAGACATCTGCAGACGCTATTTCCTAGCAAGGAAGTGCCGCATTTACATTCATTTGAAGTATAGACGAGGAATACATAACTCTTCGCAAATCATATTATATCTTACCATGAAACATAGAAATGAGATGCGATATCGCGTTTTAAGAATCATAAGTGCACTATTGCTACGATACGTAGACATCTGCAAACGCTATTTCCTAGCGAGGAAGTGTCGCTTTCACATTCATTTGAAGTGTAGACGACGAATACATAACACTTTGCAAATCATATTATATCTTACCATGATAGATAGAAATGAGATGCGATATCGCGTTTTAAGAATCATAAGAAACCTATTGCTACGATACGTAGACAACAGCAAACGCTATTTCCTTGCAAGGAAGTGTAGCATTTACATTCATTTGAATCGTATACGAGGAATGCATAACACTTCGCAATGAATATTATATCTTATCATGAAACATAGATATGAGATGCAATATCTCGTTTTAAGAAGCACTTGAACTCTATTGCTACGATAGCTAGACATGTGCAGACGCTATTTCCTAGCAAGGAAGTGTCGCATTTACATTCATTTGATGTGTAGACGAGGAATACATGACACTTCGCAAATCATATTATATCTTACCATGAAACATAGAAATGAGATGCGATATCGCGTTTTAAGAAGCATTAGAAATATATTGCTACGATACGTAGACATCTGCAATCGCTATTTCTTTGCAAGGAAGTGTCGCATTTACATTCATTTGAAGTGTAGACGAGTAATACATAACACTTCGCAAATCATATTATATCTAACCATGAAACATGGAAATGAAATGCGATATCGCGTTTTAAGAAGCATTAGAACTCTATTGCTACGATAGGTAGACATCTGCAAACGCTATTTCCTTGCAAGGAAGTGTCGCATTTACATTCACTTGAAGTGTAGACGAGGAATACATAACACTTCGCAAATCATACCATATCTTACCATGAAACATAGAAATGAGATGCGATATCGCGTTTTAAGAATCATAAGAACCCTATTGCTACGATACGTAGACAACTGCAAACGCTATTTCCTTGCAAGGAAGTGTAGCATTTACATTCATTTGAATCGTATACGAGGAATGCATAACTCTTCGCAATGAATATTATATCTTACCATGAAACATAGAAATGAGATGCGATATCGCGTTCTAAGAATCATAAGAACTCTAATGCTACGATACGTAGACATCTGCAAACGCTATATCCTAGCGAGGAAGTGTCGCTTTCACATTCATTTGAAGTGTAGACGACGAATACATAACACTTCGCAAATCATATTATATCTTACCATGAAACATAGAAATGAGATGCGATACCGCGTTTTAAGAATGATAAGAACTCTATTGCTACGATATGTAGACATCTGCAAACGCTATTTCCTTGCAAGGAAGTGTCGCATTTGCATTCATTTGAAGTGTAGACGAGGAATACATAACACTTCGCAAATCATATTACATCTTACCATGAAACATAGAAATGAGATGCGATATCGCGTTTTAAGAAGCATTAGAACTCTATTGCTACGATACCTAGATATCTGCAGACGCTATTTCCTAGCAAGGAAGTGTCGCATTCACATTCATTTGATGTGTAGACGAGGAATACATAACACTTCGCAAATCATATTATATCTTACCATGACTCATAGAAGTGAGATGCGATATCGCGTTTTAAGAAGCATTAGAACTCTATTGCTACGATACCTAGATATCTGCAGACGCTATTTCCTAGCAAGGAAGTGTCGCATTTACATTCATTTGAAGTGTAGACGAGGAATACATAACACTTCGCAAATCATATTATATCTTACCATGAAACATAGAAATGAGATGCGATATCGCGTTCTTATAATCATAAGAACTCTATTGCTATGATACATAGACATATGCAAACTCTATTTCCTTGCAACGAAGTGTCGCATTTACATTCATTTGAAGTGTAGAGGAGGAATACATAACACTTCGCAAATCATATTACATCTAACCATGAAACATAGAAATGAGATGCGATATCGCGTTTTAAGAAGCATTAGAACTCTATTGCTACGATACCTAGACATCTGCAGACGCTATTTCCTAGCAAGGAAGTGTCGCATTTACATTCATTTGAAGTGTAGACGAGGAATACATGACACTTCGCAAATCATATTATATCTTACCATGAAACATAGAAATGAGATGCGATATCGCGTTTTAAGAAGCATTAGAAAGCTATTGCTACGATACGTAGACATCTGCAGACGCTATTTCCTAGCGAGGAAGAATCGCATTCACATTCATTTGAAGCGTAGACGAGGAATACATAACACATCGCAAATCATGTTATATCTTACCATGAAACATAGAAATGAGATGCGATATCGCGTTTTAAGAAGCATTAGAACTCTATTGCTACGATACCTAGACATCTGCAGACGCTATTTCCAAGCAAGGAAGTGTCGCATCTACATTCATTTGAAGTGTAGACGAGGAATACATGACACTTCTCAAATCATACTATATCTTACCATGAAACATAGAAATGAGATGCGATATCGCGTTTTAAGAAGCATTAGAAAGCTATTGCTACGATACCTAGATATCTGCAGACGCTATTTCCTAGCAAGGAAGTGTCGCATTCACATTCATTTGATGTGTAGACGAGGAATACATAACACTTCGCAAATCATATTATATCTTACCATGAGACATAGAAATGAGATGCGATACCGCATTTTAAGTATCATAAGAACTCTATTGCTACGATACGTAGACATCTGCAAACGCTATTTCCTTGCAAGGAAGCGTCGCATTTACATTCATTTGAATCGTAGACGAGGAATGCATAACACTTCGCATTGAATATTATATGTTATCATGAAACATAGATATGAGATGCAATATCTCGTTTTAAGCAGCATTAGAACTCTATTGCTGCGATACGTAGACATCTGCAAACGCTATTTCCTTGCAAGGAAGTGTCGCATTTACATTCACTTGAATCGTAGACGAGAATGCATAACACTTCGCATTGAATATTATATCTTATCATGAAACATAGATATGAGATGCAATATCTCGTTTTAAGAAGCATTTGAACTCTATTGCATCGATACGTAGACATCTGCAATCGCTATTTCCTTGCAAGGAAGTGTCGCATTTACATTCATTTGAAGTGTAGACGAGGAATACATAGCACTTCGCAAATCATATTACATCTTACCATGAAACATAGAAATGAGATGCGATATCGCGTTTTAAGAAGCATTAGAACTCTATTGTTACGATACCTAGATATCTGCAGACGCTATTTCCTAGCAAGGAAGTGTCGCATTCACATTCATTTGATGTGTAGACGAGGAATACATAACACTTCTCAAATCATATTATATCTTACCATGAAACATAGAAATGGGATGCGATACCGCATTTTAAGAATCATAAGAACTCTATTGCTACGATACGTAGACATCTGCAAACGCTATTTCCTTGCAAGGAAGTGTCGCATTTACATTCATTTGAATCGTAGACGAGGAATGCATAACACTTCGCATTGAATATTATATGTTATCATGAAACATAGATATGAGATGCAATATCTCGTTCTAAGAAGCATGTGAACTCTATTGCTTCGATACGTAGACATCTGCAAACGCTATGTCCTTGCAAGGAAGTGTCGCATTTTCATTCATTTGAAGTGTAGACGAGGAATCCATAACACTTCGCAAATCATATTATATCTTACCATGAAACATAGAAATGAGATGCGATATCGCGTTCTAAGAATCATAAGAACTCTATTGCTACGATACGTAGACATCTGCAAACGCTATTTCCTAGCGAGGAAGTGTCGCTTTCACATTCATTTGAAGTGTAGACGACGAATACATAACACTTCGCAAATCATATTATATCTTACCATGAAACATAGAAATGAGATGCGATACCGCGTTTTAAGAATGATAAGAACTCTATTCCTACGATATGTAGACATCTGCAAACGCTATTTCCTTGCAAGGAAGTGTCGCATTTACATTCATTTGAAGTGTAGAAGAGGAATACATAACACTTCGCAAATCATATTACATCTTACCATGAAACATAGAAATGAGATGCGATATCGCGTTTTAAGAAGCATTAGAACTCTATTGCTACGATACCTAGACATCTGCAGTCGCTATTTCCTAGCAAGGAAGTGTCGCATTTACATTCATTTGAAGTGTAGAGGAGGAATACATAACACTTCGCAAATCATATTACTTCTTACCATGAAACATAGAAATGAGATGCGATATCGCGTTTTAAGAAGCATTAGAACTCTATTGCTACGATGCCTAGACATCTGCAGATGCTATTTCCTAGCAAGGAAGTGTCGCATTTACATTCATTTGAAGTGTAGACGAGGAATACATGACACTTCGCAAATCATATTACATCTTACCATGACTCATAGAAGTGAGATGCGATATCGCGTTTTAAGAAGCATTAGAACTCTATTGCTACGATACCTAGATATCTGCAGACGCTATTTCCTAGCAAGGGAGTGTCGCATTTACATTCATTTGAAGTGTAGACGAGGAATACATAACACTTCGCAAATCATATTACATCTTACCATGAAACATAGAAATGAGATGCGATATCGCGTTTTAAGAAGCATTAGAACTCTATTGCT
This sequence comes from Xylocopa sonorina, assembly GCF_050948175.1. NCBI lineage: Eukaryota > Metazoa > Arthropoda > Insecta > Hymenoptera > Apidae > Xylocopa > Xylocopa sonorina. The sequence continues at coordinate 1,778,541 of NW_027490108.1, read as the reverse complement.
ACGATACCTAGACATCTGCAGACGCTATTTCCTAGCAAGGAAGTGTCGCATTTACATTCATTTGAAGTGTAGACGAGGAATACATGACACTTCGCAAATCATATTATATCTTACCATGAAACATAGAAATGAGATGCGATATCGCGTTTTAAGAAGCATTAGAAAGCTATTGCTACGATACGTAGACATCTGCAGACGCTATTTCCTAGCGAGGAAGAATCGCATTCACATTCATTTGAAGCGTAGACGAGGAATACATAACACATCGCAAATCATGTTATATCTTACCATGAAACATAGAAATGAGATGCGATATCGCGTTTTAAGAAGCATTAGAAAGCTATTGCAACGATACGTAGACATCTGCAAACGCTATTTCCTAGCGAGGAAGATTCGCATTCACATTCATTTGAAGTGTAGATGAGGAATAATTAACACTTCGCAAATCATGTTATATCTTACCATGAAACATAGAAATGAGATGCGATATCGCGTTTTAAGAATCATATGAACTCTATTGCTACGATACGTAGACATCTGCAATCGTTATTTCCTTGCAAGGAAGTGTCGCATTTACTTTCATTTGAATCGTAGACGAGGAATGCATAATACTTCGCAATGAATATTATATCTTATCATGAAACATAGATATGAGATGCAATATCTCGTTTTAAGAAGCATTAGAACTCTATTGCTACGATACCTAGATATCTGCAGACGCTATTTCCTAGCAAGGAAGTGTCGCATTTACATTCATTTGAAGTGTAGACGAGGAATACATGACGCTTCGCTAATCATATTATATCTTACCATGAAACATAGAAATGAGATGCGATATCGCGTTTTAAGAAGCACTAGAAAGCTATTGCTACGATACGTAGACATCTGCAAACGCTATTTCCTAGCGAGGAAGAATCGCATTCACATTCATTTGAAGTGTAGACGAGGAATACATAACACTTCGCAAATCATGTTATATCATACCATGAAACATAGAAATGAGATGCGATATCGCGTTTTAAGAATCATATGAACTCTATTGCTACGATACGTTGACATCTGCAATCGTTATTTCCTTGCAAGGAAGTGTCGCATTTACTTTCATTTGAATCGTAGACGAGGAATGCATAACACTTCGCAATGAATATTATATCTTATCATGAAACATAGATATGAGATGCAATATCTCGTTTTAAAAAGCATTAGAACTCTATTGCTACGATACCTAGATATCTGCAGACGCGTTTTCCTAGCAAGGAAGTGTCGCATTTACATTCATTTGAAGTGTAGACGAGGAATACATGACACTTCGCAAATCATATTATATCTTACCATGAAACATAGAAATGAAATGCGATATCGCGTTTTAAGAAGCATTAGAAAGCTATTGCTACGATACGTCGATATCTGCAAACGCTATTTCCTAGCGAGGAAGTATCGCATTCACATTCATTTGAAGTGTAGACGAGGAATACATAACACTTCGCAAATCATGTTATATCTTACCATGAAACATAGAAATGGGATGCGATATCGCGTTTTTAGAAGCATTAGAAATCTATTGCTACGATACGTAGACATCTGCAAACGCTATTTCCTAGCGAGGAAGTGTCGCATTCACATTCATTTGAAGTGTAGACGAGGAATACATAACACTTCGCAAATCATATTATATCTTACCATGAAACATAGAAATGAGATGCGATATCGCGTTTTAAGAAGCATTAGAGCTCTATTGCTACGATACCTAGACATCTGCAGACGCTATTTCCTAGCGAGGATGTGTCGCATTTACATTCATTTGAAGTGTAGACGAGGAATGCATAACACTTCGCATTGAATATTATATGTTATCATGAAACATAGATATGAGATGCAATATCTCGTTTTTAGAAGCATTTGAACTCTATTTCTTCGATACGTAGACATCTGCAAACGCTATTTCCTTGCAAGGAAGTGTCGCATTTACGTTCATTTGATTCGTAGACGAGGAATGCATAACACTCCGCAATGAATATTATATCTTATCATGAAACATAGATATGAGATGCAATATCTCGTTTTAAGCAGCATTAGAACTCTATTGCTGCGATACGTAGACATCTGCAAACGCTATTTCCTTGCAAGGAAGTGTCGCATTTACATTCACTTGAATCGTAGACGAGGAATGCATAACACTTCGCATTGAATATTATATCTTATCATGAAACATAGATATGAGATGCAATATCTCGTTTTAAGAAGCATTTGAACTCTATTGCATCGATACGTAGACATCTGCAATCGCTATTTCCTTGCAAGGAAGTGTCGCATTTACATTCATTTGAAGTGTAGACGAGGAACACATAGCACTTCGCAAATCATATTACATCTTACCATGAAACATAGAAATGAGATGCGATATCGCGTTTTAAGAAGCATTAGAACTGTATTGTTACGATACCTAGATATCTGCAGACGCTATTTCCTAGCAAGGAAGTGTCGCATTTACATTCATTTGAAGTGTAGAGGAGGAATACATATCACTTCGCAAATCATATTACATCTTACCATGGAACATAGAAATGAGATGCGATATCGCGTTTTAAGAAGCATTAGAAATCTATTGCTACGATACCTAGATATCTGCAGACGCTATTTCCTAGCAAGGGAGTGTCGCATTTACATTCATTTGAAGTGTAGACGAGGAATACATAACACTTCGCAAATCATATTACATCTTACCATGAAACATAGAAATGAGATGCGATATCGCGTTTTAAGAAGCATTAGAACTCTATTGCTACGATACCTAGACATCTGCAGTCGCTATTTCCTAGCAAGGAAGTGTCGCATTTACATTCATTTGAAGTGTAGAGGAGGAATACATAACACTTCGCAAATCATATTACTTCTTACCATGAAACATAGAAATGAGATGCGATATCGCGTTTTAAGAAGCATTAGAACTCTATTGCTACGATGCCTAGACATCTGCAGATGCTATTTCCTAGCAAGGAAGTGTCGCATTTACATTCATTTGAAGTGTAGACGAGGAATACATGACACTTCGCAAATCATATTACATCTTACCATGACTCATAGAAGTGAGGTGCGATATCGCGTTTTAAGAAGCATTAGAACTCTATTGCCACGATACCTAGATATCTGCAGACGCTATTTCCTAGCAAGGAAGTGTCGCATTTACATTCATTTGAAGTGTAGACGAGGAATACATAACACTTCGCAAATCATATTATATCTTACCATGAAACATAGAAATGAGATGCGATATCGCGTTTTTAGAATCACAAGAACTCTATTGCTATGATACATAGACATATGCAAACGCTATTTCCTTGCAACGAAGTGTCGCATTTACATTCATTTGAAGTATAGAGGAGGAATACATAACACTTCGCAAATCATATTACATCTAACCATGAAACATAGAAATGAGATGCGATATCGCGTTTTAAGAAGCATTAGAACTCTATTGCTACGATACCTAGACATCTGCAGACGCTATTTCCTAGCAAGGAAGTGTCGCATTTACATTCATTTGAAGTGTAGACGAGGAATACATGACACTTCGCAAATCATATTATATCTTACCATGAAACATAGAAATGAGATGCGATATCGCGTTTTAAGAATGATAAGAACTCTATTGCTACGATATGTAGACATCTGCAAACGCTATTTCCTTGCAAGGAAGTGTCGCATTTACATTCATTTGAAGTGTAGACGAGGAATACATAACACTTCGCAAATCATATTACATCTTACCATGAAACATAGAAATGAGATGCGATATCGCGTTTTAAGAAGCATTAGAACTCTATTGCTACGATACGTAGACATCTGCAGACGCTATTTCCTAGCGAGGAAGAATCGCATTCACATTCATTTGAAGCGTAGACGAGGAATACATAACACATCGCAAATCATGTTATATCTTACCATGAAACATAGAAATGAGATGCGATATCGCGTTTTAAGAAGCATTAGAACTCTATTGCTACAATACCTAGACATCTGCAGACGCTATTTCCTAGCAAGGATGTGTCGCATTTACATTCATTTGAAGTGTAGACGAGGAATACATGACACTTCGCAAATCATATTATATCTTACCATGAAACGATACCTAGACATCTGCAGACGCTATTTCCTAGCAAGGATGTGTCGCATTTACATTCATTTGAAGTGTAGACGAGGAATACATGACACTTCGCAAATCATATTATATCTTACCATGAAACGTAGAAATGAGATGCGATATCGCGTTTTAGGAAGCATTAGAAAGCTATTGCTACGATACGTAGACATCTGCAAACGCTATTTCCTATCGAGGAAGTATCGCATTCACATTCATTTGAAGTGTAGACGAGGAATACATAACACTTCGCAAATCATGTTACATCTTACCATGAAACATAGAAGTGAGATGCGATATCGCGTTTTGAGAAGCATTAGAACTCTATTGCTACGATATCTAGATATCTGCAGACGCTATTTCCTAGCAAGGAAGTGTCGCATTTACATTTATTTGAAGTGTAGAGGAGGAATACATAACACTTCGTAAATCATATTACATCTTACAATGAAACATAGAAATGAGATGCGATATCGCGTTTTAAGAAGCATTAGAACTCTATTGCTACGATACCTAGACATCTGCAGACGCTATTTCCTAGCAAGGAAGTGTCGCATTTACATTCATTTGAAGTGTAGAGGAGGAATACATAACACTTCGCAAATCATATTACATCTTACCATGAAACATAGAAATGAGATGCGATATCGCGTTTTAAGAAGCATTAGAACTCTATTGCTACGATGCCTAGACATCTGCAGACGCTATTTCCTAGCAAGGAAGTGTCGCATTTACATTCATTTGAAGTGTAGACGAGGAATACATAACACTTCGCAAATCATATTATATCTTACCATGAAACGTAGAAATGAGATGCGATATCGCGTTTTAGGAAGCATTAGAAAGCTATTGCTACGATACGTAGACATCTGCAAACGCTATTTCCTATCGAGGAAGTATCGCATTCACATTCATTTGAAGTGTAGACGAGGAATACATAACACTTCGCAAATCATGTTACATCTTACCATGAAACATAGAAGTGAGATGCGATATCGCGTTTTGAGAAGCATTAGAACTCTATTGCTACGATATCTAGATATCTGCAGACGCTATTTCCTAGCAAGGAAGTGTCGCATTTACATTTATTTGAAGTGTAGAGGAGGAATACATAACACTTCGTAAATCATATTACATCTTACAATGAAACATAGAAATGAGATGCGATATCGCGTTTTAAGAAGCATTAGAACTCTATTGCTACGATACCTAGACATCTGCAGACGCTATTTCCTAGCAAGGAAGTGTCGCATTTACATTCATTTGAAGTGTAGAGGAGGAATACATAACACTTCGCAAATCATATTACATCTTACCATGAAACATAGAAATGAGATGCGATATCGCGTTTTAAGAAGCATTAGAACTCTATTGCTACGATGCCTAGACATCTGCAGACGCTATTTCCTAGCAAGGAAGTGTCGCATTTACATTCATTTGAAGTGTAGACGAGGAATACATAACACTTCGCAAATCATATTATATCTTACCATGAAACATAGAAATGAGATGCGATATCGCGTTTTAAGAATCATAAGAATTCTATTGCTATGATACGTAGACATCTGCAAACGCTATTTCCTTGCAACGAAGTGTCGCATTTACATTCATTTGAAGAGTAGAGGAGGAATACATAACACTTCGCAAATCCTATTACATCTTACCATGAAACATAGAAATGAGATGCGATATCGCGTTTTAGGAAGCATTAGAACTCTATTGCTACGATACCTAGACATCTGCAGAAGCTATTTCCTAGCAAGGAAGTGTCGCATTTACATTCATTTGAAGTGTAGAGGAGGAATACATAACACTTCGCAAATCATATTACATCTTACCATGAAACATAGAAATGAGATGCGATATCGCGTTTTATGAAGCATTAGAACTCTATTGCTACGATACCTAGACATCTGCAGACGCTATTTCCTAGCAAGGAAGTGTCTCATTTACATTCATTTCAAGTGTAGACGAGGAATACATGACACTTCGCAAATCATATTATATCTTACAATGAAACATAGAAATGAGATGCGATATCGCGTTTTAAGAATCATAAGTGCACTATTGCAACGATACGTAGACATCTGCAAACGCTATTTCCTAGCGAGGAAGTGTCGCTTTCACATTCATTTGAAGTGTAGACGAGGAATACATAACACTTCACAAATCATATTATATCTTACCAAGAAACATAGAAATTAGATGCGATACCGCATTTTAAGAATCATAAGAACTCTATTGCTACATACGTAGACATCTGCAAACGCTATTTCCTTGCAAGGAAGTGTCGCATTTACATTCACTTGAATCGTAGACGAGGAATGCATAACACTTCGCATTGAATATTATATCTTATCATGAAACATAGATATGAGATGCAATATCTCGTTTTAAGAAGCATTTGAACTCTATTGCATCGATACGTAGACATCTGCAATCGCTATTTCCTTGCAAGGAAGTGTCGCATTTACATTCATTTGAAGTGTAGACGAGGAATACATAACACTTCGCAAATCATATTATATCTTACCATGAAACATAGAAATGAGATGCGATACCGCGTTTTAAGAATGATAAGAACTCTATTGCTACGATACGTAGACATCTGCAAACGCTATTTCCTTGCAAGGAAGTGTCGCATTTACATTCATTTGATGTGTAGACAAGGAATACATAACACTTCGCAAATCATATTACATCTTACCATCAAACATAGAAATGAGATGCGATATCGCGTTTTAAGAAGCATTAGAACTCTATTGCTACGATACCTAGATATCTGCAGACGCTATTTCCTAGCAAGGAAGTGTCGCATTCACATTCATTTGATGTGTAGACGAGGAATACATAACACTTCTCAAATCATATTATATCTTACCATGAAACATAGATATGATATGCGATACCGCATTTTAAGAATCATAAGAACTCTATTGCTACGATACGTAGACATCTGCAAACGCTATTTCCTTGCAAGGAAGTGTCGCATTTACATTCATTTGAATCGTAGACGAGGAATGCATAACACTTCGCATTGAATATTATATGTTATCATGAAACATAGATATGAGATGCAATATCTCGTTTTAAGAAGCATGTGAACTCTATTGCTTCGATACGTAGACATCTGCAAACGCTATGTCCTTGCAAGGAAGTGTCGCATTTTCATTCATTTGAAGTGTAGACGAGGAATCCATAACACTTCGCAAATCATATTATATCTTACCATGAAACATAGAAATGAGATGCGATATCGCGCTCTAAGAATCATAAGAACTCTATTGCTACGATACGTAGACATCTGCAAACGCTATTTCCTAGCGAGGAAGTGTCGCTTTCACATTCATTTGAAGTGTAGACGACGAATACATAACACTTCGCAAATCATATTATATCTTACCATGAAACATAGAAATGAGATGCGATACCGCGTTTTAAGAATGATAAGAACTCTATTGCTACGATATGTAGACATCTGCAAACGCTATTTCCTTGCAAGGAAGTGTCGCATTTACATTCATTTGAAGTGTAGACGAGGAATACATAACACTTCGCAAATCATATTACATCTTACCATGAAACATAGAAATGAGATGCGATATCGCGTTTTAAGAAGCATTAGAACTCTATTGCTACGATACCTAGATATCTGCAGACGCTATTTCCTAGCAAGGAAGTGTCGCATTCACATTCATTTGATGTGTAGACGAGGAATACATAACACTTCGCAAATCATATTATATCTTACCATGAAACATAGAAATGAGATGCGATATCGCGTTTTAAGAATCATAAGAATTCTATTGCTATGATACGTAGACATCTGCAAACGCTATTTCCTATCGAGGAAGTATCGCATTCACATTCATTTGAAGTGTAGACGAGGAATACATAACACTTCGCAAATCATGTTATATCTTACCATGAATCATAGAAATGAGATGCGATATCGCGTTTTAAGAAGCATTAGAGCTCTATTGCTACGATACCTAGACATCTGCAGACGCTATTTCCTAGCAAGGATGTGTCGCATTTACATTCATTTGAAGTGTAGACGAGGAATACATGACACTTCGCAAATCATATTATATCTTACCATGAAACGTAGAAATGAGATGCGATATCGCGTTTTAGGAAGCATTAGAAAGCTATTGCTACGATACGTAGACATTTGCAAACGCTATTTCCTATCGAGGAAGTATCGCATTCACATTCATTTGAAGTGTAGACGAGGAATACATAACACTTCGCAAATCATGTTACATCTTACCATGAAACATAGAAGTGAGATGCGATATCGCGTTTTGAGAAGCATTAGAACTCTATTGCTACGATATCTAGATATCTGCAGACGCTATTTCCTAGCAAGGAAGTGTCGCATTTACATTTATTTGAAGTGTAGAGGAGGAATACATAACACTTCGTAAATCATATTACATCTTACAATGAAACATAGAAATGAGATGCGATATCGCGTTTTAAGAAGCATTAGAACTCTATTGCTACGATACCTAGACATCTGCAGACGCTATTTCCTAGCAAGGAAGTGTCGCATTTACATTCATTTGAAGTGTAGAGGAGGAATACATAACACTTCGCAAATCATATTACATCTTACCATGAAACATAGAAATGAGATGCGATATCGCGTTTTAAGAAGCATTAGAACTCTATTGCTACGATGCCTAGACATCTGCAGACGCTATTTCCTAGCAAGGAAGTGTCGCATTTACATTCATTTGAAGTGTAGACGAGGAATACATAACACTTCGCAAATCATATTATATCTTACCATGAAACATAGAAATGAGATGCGATATCGCGTTTTAAGAATCATAAGAATTCTATTGCTATGATACGTAGACATCTGCAAACGCTATTTCCTTGCAACGAAGTGTCGCATTTACATTCATTTGAAGAGTAGAGGAGGAATACATAACACTTCGCAAATCCTATTACATCTTACCATGAAACATAGAAATGAGATGCGATTTCGCGTTTTAAGAAGCATTAGAACTCTATTGCTACGATACCTAGACATCTGCAGAAGCTATTTCCTAGCAAGGAAGTGTCGCATTTACATTCATTTGAAGTGTAGAGGAGGAATACATAACACTTCGCAAATCATATTACATCTTACCATGAAACATAGAAATGAGATGCGATATCGCGTTTTATGAAGCATTAGAACTCTATTGCTACGATACCTAGACATCTGCAGACGCTATTTCCTAGCAAGGAAGTGTCTCATTTACATTCATTTCAAGTGTAGACGAGGAATACATAACACTTCGCAAATCATATTATATCTTACAATGAAACATAGAAATGAGATGCGATATCGCGTTTTAAGAATCATAAGTGCACTATTGCAACGATACGTAGACATCTGCAAACGCTATTTCCTTGCAAGGAAGTGTCGCATTTACTTTCATTTGAATCGTAGACGAGGAATGCATAACACTTCGCATTGAATATTATATGTTATCATGAAACATAGATATGAGATGCAATATCTCGTTTTAAGAAGCATGTGAACTCTATTGCTTCGATACGTAGACATCTGCAAACGCTATGTCCTTGCAAGGAAGTGTCGCATTTTCATTCATCTGAAGTGTAGACGAGGAATCCATAACACTTCGCAAATCATATTATATCTTACCATGAAACATAGAAATGAGATGCGATATCGCGTTTTAAGAAGCATTAGAAATCTATTGCTACGATACCTAGATATCTGCAGACGCTATTTCCTAGCAAGGAAGTGTCGCATTCACATTCATTTGATGTGTAGACGAGGAATACATAACACTTCGCAAATCATATTATATCTTACCATGAGACATAGAAATGAGATGCGATACCGCATTTTAAGAATCATAAGAACTCTATTGCTACGATACGTAGACATCTGCAAACGCTATTTCCTTGCAAGGAAGTGTCGCATTTACATTCATTTGAATCGTAGACGAGGAATGCATAACACTTCGCATTGAATATTATATGTTATCATGAAACATAGATATGAGATGCAATATCTCGTTTTAAGAAGCATTTGAACTCTATTGCATCGATACGTAGACATCTGCAATCGCTATTTCCTTGCAAGGAAGTGTCGCATTTACATTCATTTGTATCGTAGACGAGGAATGCATAACACTTCGCATTGAATATTATATGTTATCATGAAACATAGATATGAGATGCAATATCTCGTTTTTAGAAGCATTTGAACTCTATTCCTTCGATACGTAGACATCTGCAAACGCTATTTCCTTGCAAGGAAGTGTCGCATTTACGTTCATTTGAATCGTAGACGAGGAATGCATAACACTCCGCAATGAATATTATATCTTATCATGAAACATAGATATGAGATGCAATATCTCGTATTAAGCAGCATTAGAACTCTATTGCTGCGATACGTAGACATCTGCAAACGCTATTTCCTTGCAAGGAAGTGTCGCATTTACATTCACTTGAATCGTAGACGAGGAATGCATAACACTTCGCATTGAATATTATATCTTACAATGAAACATAGAAATGAGATGCGATATCGCGTTTTAAGAATCATAAGTGCACTATTGCAACGATACGTAGACATCTGCAAACGCTATTTCCTTGCAAGGAAGTGTCGCATTTACTTTCATTTGAATCGTAGACGAGGAATGCATAACACTTCGCATTGAATATTATATGTTATCATGAAACATAGATATGAGATGCAATATCTCGTTTTAAGAAGCATGTGAACTCTATTGCTTCGATACGTAGACATCTGCAAACGCTATGTCCTTGCAAGGAAGTGTCGCATTTTCATTCATCTGAAGTGTAGACGAGGAATCCATAACACTTCGCAAATCATATTATATCTTACCATGAAACATAGAAATGAGATGCGATATCGCGTTTTAAGAAGCATTAGAAATCTATTGCTACGATACCTAGATATCTGCAGACGCTATTTCCTAGCAAGGAAGTGTCGCATTCACATTCATTTGATGTGTAGACGAGGAATACATAACACTTCGCAAATCATATTATATCTTACCATGAGACATAGAAATGAGATGCGATACCGCATTTTAAGAATCATAAGAACTCTATTGCTACGATACGTAGACATCTGCAAACGCTATTTCCTTGCAAGGAAGTGTCGCATTTACATTCATTTGAATCGTAGACGAGGAATGCATAACACTTCGCATTGAATATTATATGTTATCATGAAACATAGATATGAGATGCAATATCTCGTTTTAAGAAGCATTTGAACTCTATTGCATCGATACGTAGACATCTGCAATCGCTATTTCCTTGCAAGGAAGTGTCGCATTTACATTCATTTGTATCGTAGACGAGGAATGCATAACACTTCGCATTGAATATTATATGTTATCATGAAACATAGATATGAGATGCAATATCTCGTTTTTAGAAGCATTTGAACTCTATTCCTTCGATACGTAGACATCTGCAAACGCTATTTCCTTGCAAGGAAGTGTCGCATTTACGTTCATTTGAATCGTAGACGAGGAATGCATAACACTCCGCAATGAATATTATATCTTATCATGAAACATAGATATGAGATGCAATATCTCGTATTAAGCAGCATTAGAACTCTATTGCTGCGATACGTAGACATCTGCAAACGCTATTTCCTTGCAAGGAAGTGTCGCATTTACATTCACTTGAATCGTAGACGAGGAATGCATAACACTTCGCATTGAATATTATATCTTATCATGAAACATAGATATGAGATGCAATATCTCGTTTTAAGAAGCATTTGAACTGTATTGCATCGATACGTAGACATCTGCAATCGCTATTTCCTTGCAAGGAAGTGTCGCATTTACATTCATTTGAAGTGTAGACGAGGAATACATAGCACTTCGCAAATCATATTATATCTTACCATGAAACATAGAAATGAGATGCGATACCGCGTTTTAAGAATGATAAGAACTCTATTGCTACGAATCGTAGACATCTGCAAACGCTATTTCCTTGCAAGGAAGTGTCGCATTTACATTCATTTGATGTGTAGACGAGGAATACATAACACTTCGCAAATCATATTACATCTTACCATGAAACATAGAAATGAGATGCGATATCGCGTTTTAAGAAGCAATAGAACTCTATCGATACGATACCTAGACATCTGCAGACGCTGTTTCCTAGCAAGGAAGTGTAGCACTTACATTCATTTGAAGTGTAGAGGAGGAATACATAACACTTCGCAAATCATATTACATCTTACCATGAAACATAGAAATGAGATGCGATATCGCGTTTTAAGAAGCATTAGAACTCTATTGTTACGATACCTAGATATCTGCAGACGCTATTTCCTAGCAAGGAAGTGTCGCATTTACATTCATTTGAAGTGTAGAGGAGGAATACATATCACTTCGCAAATCATATTACATCTTACCATGGAACATAGAAATGAGATGCGATATCGCGTTTTAAGAAGCATTAGAACTCTATTGCTACGATACCTAGATATCTGCAGACGCTATTTCCTAGCAAGGGAGTGTCGCATTTACATTCATTTGAAGTGTAGACGAGGAATACATAACACTTCGCAAATCATATTACATCTTACCATGAAACATAGAAATGAGATGCGATATCGCGTTTTAAGAAGCATTAGAACTCTATTGCTACGATACCTAGACATCTGCAGTCGCTATTTCCTAGCAAGGAAGTGTCGCATTTACATTCATTTGAAGTGTAGAGGAGGAATACATAACACTTCGCAAATCATATTATATCTTACCATGAAACATAGAAATGAGATGCGATATCGCGTTTTATGAATCATAAGAACTCTATTGCTATGATACGTAGACATCTGCAAACGCTATTTCCTTGCAACGAAGTGTCGCATTTACATTCATTTGAAGAGTAGAGGAGGAATACATAACACTTCGCAAATCCTATTACATCTTACCATGAAACATAGAAATGAGATGCGATATCGCTTTTTAAGAAGCATTAGAACTCTATTGCTACGATACACAGACATCTGCAGACGCTATTTCCAAGCAAGGAAGTGTCGCATTTACATTCATTTGAAGTGTAGACGAGGAATACATGACACTTCTCAAATCATACTATATCTTACCATGAAACATAGAAATGAGATGCGATATCGCGTTTTATGAAGCATTAGAAAGCTATTGCTACGATACGTAGACATCTGCAAACGCTATATCCTATCGAGGAAGTATCGCATTCACATTCATTTGACGTGTAGACGAGGAATACATGACACTTCGCAAATCATATTATATCTTACCATGAAACGTAGAAATGAGATGCGATATCGCGTTTTAAGAAGCATTAGAACTCTATTGCTACGATACCTAGATATCTGCAGACGCTATTTCCTAGCAAGGAAGTGTCGCATTTACATTCATTTGAAGCGTAGACGAGGAATACATAACACATCGCAAATCATGTTATATCTTACCATGAAACATAGAAATCAGATGCGACATCGCGTTTTAAGAATCATAAGAACTCTATTGCTATGATACGTAGACATCTGCAAACGCTATTTCCTTGCAACGAAGTGTCGCATTTACATTCATTTGAAGAGTAGAGGAGGAATACATAACACTTCGCAAATCCTATTACATCTTACCATGAAACATAGAAATGAGATGCGATATCGCGTTTTAAGAAGCATTAGAACTCTATTGCTACGATACCCAGACATCTGCAGACGCTATTTCCAAGCAAGGAAGTGTCGCATTTACATTCATTTGAAGTGTAGACGAGGAATACATGACACTTCTCAAATCATACTATATCTTACCATGAAACATAGAAATGAGATGCGATATCGCGTTTTATGAAGCATTAGAAAGCTATTGCTACGATACGTAGACATCTGCAAACGCTATATCCTATCGAGGAAGTATCGCATTCACATTCATTTGACGTGTAGACGAGGAATACATGACACTTCGCAAATCATATTATATCTTACCATGAAACGTAGAAATGAGATGCGATATCGCGTTTTAAGAAGCATTAGAACTCTATTGCTACGATACCTAGATATCTGCAGACGCTATTTCCTAGCAAGGAAGTGTCGCATTTACATTCATTTGAAGTGTAGAGGAGGAATACATAACACTTCGTAAATCATATTACATCTTACCATGAAACATAGAAATGAGATGCGATATCGCGTTTTAAGAAGCATTAGAACTCTATTGCTACGATACCTAGACATCTGCAGACGCTATTTCCTAGCAAGGAAGTGTCGCATTTACATTCATTTGAAGTGTAGAGGAGGAATACATAACACTTCGCAAATCATATTACATCTTACCATGAAGCATAGAAATGAGATGCGATATCGCGTTTTAAGAAGCATTAGAACTCTATTGCTACGATGCCTAGACATCTGCAGACGCTATTTCCTAGCAAGGAAGTGTCGCATTTACATTCATTTGAAGTGTAGACGAGGAATACATAACACTTCGCAAATCATATTATATCTTCCCATGAAACATAGAAATGAGATGCGATATCGCGTTTTAAGAATCATAAGAACTCTATTGCTATGATACGTAGACATCTGCAAACGCTATTTCCTTGCAACGAAGTGTCGCATTTACATTCATTTGAAGTGTAGAGGAGGAATACATAACACTTCGCAAATCCTATTACATCTTACCATGAAACATAGAAATGAGATGCGATATCGCGTTTTAAGAAGCATTAGAACTCTATTGCTTCGATACCTAGACATCTGCAGACGCTATTTCCTAGCAAGGAAGTGTCGCATTTACATTCATTTGAAGTGTAGGGGAGGAATACATAACACTTCGCAAATCATATTACATCTTACCATGAAACATAGAAATGAGATGCGATATCGCGTTTTATGAAGCATTAGAACTCTATTGCTACGATACCTAGACATCTGCAGACGCTATTTCCTAGCAAGGAAGTGTCGCATTTACATTCATTTCAAGTGTAGACGAGGAATACATGACACTTCGCAAATCATATTATATCTTACCATGAAACATAGAAATTAGATGCGATATCGCGTTTTAAGAAGCATTAGAACTCTATTGCTACGATACCTAGACATCTGCAGACGCTATGTCCTAGCAAGGAAGTGTCGCATTTACATTCATTTGAAGTGTAGACGAGGAATACATGACACTTCGCAAATCATATTACATCTTACCATGAAACATAGAAATGAGATGCGATATCGCGTTTTAAGAAGCATTAGAAAGCTATTGCTACGATACGTAGACATCTGCAGACGCTATTTCCTAGCGAGGAAGTATCGCATTCACATTCATTTGAAGCGTAGACGAGGAATACATAACACTTCGCAAAACATGTTATATCTTACCATGAAACATAGGAATGAGATGCGATATCGCGTTTTAAGAAGCATTAGAAAGCTATTGCTACGATACGTAGACATCTGCAGACGCTATTTCCTTGCGAGGAAGTATCGCATTCACATTCATTTGAAGTGTAGACGAGGAATACATAACACTTCGCAAATCATGTTATATCTTACCATGAAACATAGAAATAAGATGCGATATCGCGTTTTAAGAAGCATTAGAACTCTATTGCTACGATGCCTAGACATCTGCAGACGCTATTTCCTAGCAAGGAAGTGTCGCATTTACATTCATTTGAAGTGTAGGGGAGGAATACATAACACTTCGCAAATCATATTACATCTTACCATGAAACATAGAAATGAGATGCGATATCGCGTTTTATGAAGCATTAGAACTCTATTGCTACGATACCTAGACATCTGCAGACGCTATTTCCTAGCAAGGAAGTGTCGCATTTACATTCATTTCAAGTGTAGACGAGGAATACATGACACTTCGCAAATCATATTATATCTTACCATGAAACATAGAAATGAGTTGCGATATCGCGTTTTAAGAAGCATTAGAAAGCTATTGCTACGATACGTAGACATCTGCAGACGCTATTTCCTAGCGAGGAAGTATCGCATTCACATTCATTTAAAGCGTAGACGAGGAATACATAACACTTCGCAAATCGTGTTATATCTTACCATGAAACATAGAAATCAGATGCGACATCGCGTTTTAAGAAGCATTAGAACTCTATTGCTACGATACCTAGACATCTGCAGACGCTATTTCCTAGCAAGGAAGTGTCGCATTTACATTCATTTCAAGTGTAGACGAGGAATACATGACACTTCGCAAATCATATTATATCTTACCATGAAACATAGAAATTAGATGCGATATCGCGTTTTAAGAAGCATTAGAACTCTATTGCTACGATACCTAGACATCTGCAGACGCTATTTCCTAGCAAGGAAGTGTCGCATTTACATTCATTTGAAGTGTAGACGAGGAATACATGACACTTCGCAAATCATATTACATCTTACCATGAAACATAGAAATGAGATGCGATATCGCGTTTTAAGAAGCATTAGAAAGCTATAGCTACGATACGTAGACATCTGCAGACGCTATTTCCTAGCGAGGAAGTATCGCATTCACATTCATTTGAAGCGTAGACGAGGAATACATAACACTTCGCAAATCATGTTATATCTTACCATGAAACATAGAAATCAGATGCGACATCGCGTTTTAAGAAGCATTAGAACTCTATTGCTACGATACCTAGACATCTGCCGACGCTATTTCCAAGCAAGGAAGTGTCGCATTTACATTCATTTGAAGTGTAGACGAGGAATACATGACACTTCGCAGATCATATTATATCTTACCATGAAACATAGAAATGAGATGCGATATCGCGTTTTAAGAAGCATTAGAAAGCTATTGCTACGATACGTAGCCATCTGCAAACGCTATTTCCTATCGAGGAAGTATCGCATTCACATTCATTTGAAGTGTAGACGAGGAATACATAACACTTCGCAAATCATGTTATATCTTACCATGAAACATGGAAATGAGATGCGATATCGCGTTTTAAGAAGCATTAGAGCTCTATTGCTACGATACCTAGACATCTGCTGACGCTATTTCCTAGCAAGGATGTGTCGCATTTACATTCATTTGAAGTGTAAACGAGGAATACATGACACTTCGCAAATCATATTATATCTTACCATGAAACGTAGAAATGAGATGCGATATCGCGTTTTAAGAAGCATTAGAAAGCTATTGCTACGATACGTAAACATCTGCAAACGCTATTTCCTATCGAGGAAGTATCGCATTCACATTCATTTGAAGTGTAGACGAGGAATTCATAACACTTCGCAAAACATGTTATATCTTACCATGAAACATAGGAATGAGATGCGATATCGCGTTTTAAGAAGCATTAGAAAGCTATTGCTACGATACGTAGACATCTGCAGACGCTATTTCCTTGCGAGGAAGTATCGCATTCACATTCATTTGAAGTGTAGACGAGGAATACATAACACTTCGCAAATCATGTTATATCTTACCATGAAACATAGAAATAAGATGCGATATCGCGTTTTAAGAAGCATTAGAACTCTATTGCTACGATACCTAGACATCTGCAAACGCTATTTCCTTGCAAGGAAGTGTCTCATTTACATTCATTTGAAGTGTAGACGAGGAATACATAACACTTCGCAAATCATATTATATCTTACCATGAAACATAGAAATGAGATGCGATATCGCGTTTTATGAAGCATTAGAACTCTATTGCTACGATACCTAGACATCTGCAGACGCTATTTCCTAGCAAGGAAGTGTCGCATTTACATTCATTTCAAGTGTAGACGAGGAATACGTGACACTTCGCAAATCATGTTATATCTTACCATGAAACATAGAAATGAGATGCGACATCGCGTTTTAAGAAGCATTAGAGCTCTATTGCTACGATACCTAGACATCTGCTGACGCTATTTCCTAGCAAGGATGTGTCGCATTTACATTCATTTGAAGTGTAAACGAGGAATACATGACACTTCGCAAATCATATTATATCTTACCATGAAACGTAGAAATGAGATGCGATATCGCGTTTTAAGAAGCATTAGAAAGCTATTGCTACGATACGTAGACATCTGCAAACGCTATTTCCTATCGAGGAAGTATCGCATTCACATTCATTTGAAGTGTAGACGAGGAATACATAACACTTCGCAAAACATGTTATATCTTACCATGAAACATAGGAATGAGATGCGATATCGCGTTTTAAGAAGCATTAGAAAGCTATTGCTACGATACGTAGACATCTGCAGACGCTATTTCCTTGCGAGGAAGTATCGCATTTACATTCATTTGAAGTGTAGACGAGGAATACATAACACTTCGCAAATCATGTTATATCTTACCATGAAACATAGAAATAAGATGCGATATCGCGCTTTAAGAAGCATTAGAACTCTATTGCTACGATACCTAGACATCTGCAAACGCTATTTCCTTGCAAGGAAGTGTCTCATTTACATTCATTTGAAGTGTAGACGAGGAATACATAACACTTCGCAAATCATATTATATCTTACCATGAAACATAGAAATGAGATGCGATATCGCGTTTTATGAAGCTTTAGAACTCTATTGCTACGATACCTAGACATCTGCAGACGCTATTTCCTAGCAAGGAAGTGTCGCATTTACATTCATTTCAAGTGTAGACGAGGAATACATGACACTTCGCAAATCATATTATATCTTACCATGAAACATAGAAATGAGATGCGATATCGCGTTTTATGAAGCATTAGAACTCTATTGCTACGATACCTAGACATCTGCAGACGCTATTTCCTAGCAAGGAAGTGTCGCAATTACATTCATTTCAAGTGTAGACGAGGAATACATGACACTTCGCAAATCATATTATATCTTACCATGAAACATAGAAATGAGATGCGATATCGCGTTTTAAGAAGCATTAGAAAGCTATTGCTACGATACGTAGACATCTGCAGACGCTATTTCCTAGCGAGGAAGTATCGCATTCACATTCATTTGAAGCGTAGACGAGGAATACATAACACTTCGCAAATCGTGTTATATATTACCATGAAACATAGAAATCAGATGCGACATCGCGTTTTAAGAAGCATTAGAACTCTATTGCTACGATACCTAGACATCTGCAGACGCTAATTCCTAGCAAGGAAGTGTCGCATTTACATTCATTTCAAGTGTAGACGAGGAATACGTGACACTTCGCAAATCATATTATATCTTACCATGAAACATAGAAATGAGATGCGATATCGCGTTTTAAGAAGCATTAGAACTCTATTGCTACGATACCTAGACATCTGCAGACGCTATTTCCTAGCAAGGAAGTGTCGCATTTACATTCATTTGAAGTGTAGACGAGGAATACATGACACTTCTCAAATCATACTATATCTTACCATGAAACGTAGAAATGAGATGCGATATCGCGTTTTAGGAAGCATTAGAAAGCTATTGCTACGATACGTAGACATCTGCAGACGCCAATTCCTAGCGAGGAAGTATCGCATTCACATTCATTTGAAGCGTAGACGAGAAATACATAACACTTCGCAAATCATGTTATATCCTACCATGAAACATAGAAATGAGATGCGATATCGCGTTTTAAGAAGCATTAGAACTCTATTGCTACGATACCCAGACATCTGCAGACGCTATTTCCAAGCAAGGAAGTGTCGCATTTACATTCATTTGAAGTGTAGACGAGGAATACATGACACTTCTCAAATCATACTATATCTTACCATGAAACGTAGAAATGAGATGCGATATCGCGTTCTAGGAGCATTAGAAAGCTATTGCTACGATACGTAGACATCTGCAAACGCTATTTCCTATCGAGGAAGTATCGCATTCACATTCATTTGAAGTGTAGACGAGGAATACATAACACTTCGCAAATCATATTATATCTTACCATGAAACATAGAAATGAGATGCGATATCGCGTTTTAAGAATCATAAGAACTCTATTGCTATGATACGTAGACATCTGCAAACGCTATTTCCTTGCAACGAAGCGTCGCATTTACATTCATTTGAAGTGTAGAGGAGGAATACATAACACTTCGCAAATCTTATTACATCTTACCATGAAACATAGAAATGAGATGCGATATCTCGTTTTAAGAAGCATTAGAACTCTATTGCTACGATACCTAGACATCTGCAGACGCTATTTCCTAGCAAGGAAGTGTCGCATTTACATTCATTTGAAGTGTAGAGGAGGAATACATAACACTTCGCAAATCATATTACATCTTACCATGAAACATAGAAATGAGATGCGATATCGCGTTCTATGAAGCATTAGAACTCTATTGCTACGATACCTAGACATCTGCAGACGCTATTTCCTAGCAAGGAAGTGTCACTTTTACATTCATTTCAAGTGTAGACGAGGAATACATGACACTTTGCAAATCATATTATATCTTACCATGAAACATAGAAATGAGATGCGATATCGCGTTTTAAGAAGCATTAGAAAGCTATTGCTACGATACGTAGACATCTGCAGACGCTATTTCCTAGCGAGGAAGTATCGCATTCACATTCATTTGAAGCGTAGACGAGGAATACATAACACTTCGCAAATCATGTTATATCTTACCATGAAACATAGGAATCAGATGCGACATCGCGTTTTAAGAAGCATTAGAACTCTATTGCTACGATACCTAGACATCTGCAGACGCTATTTCCAAGCAAGGAAGTGTCGCATTTACATTCATTTGAAGTGTAGACGAGGAATACATGACACTTCGCAAATCATATTATATCTTACCATGAAACATAGAAATGAGATGCGATATCGCGTTTTAAGAAGCATTAGAAAGCTATTGCTACGATACGTAGCCATCTGCAAACGCTATTTCCTATCGAGGAAGTATCGCATTCACATTCATTTGAAGTGTAGACGAGGAATACATAACACTTCGCAAATCATGTTATATCTTACCATGAAACATAGAAATGAGATGCGATATCGCGTTTTAAGAAGCATTAGAGCTCTATTGCTACGATACCTAGACATCTGCTGACGCTATTTCCAGGCAAGGATGTGTCGCATTTACATTCATTTGAAGTGTAAACGAGGAATACATGACACTTCGCAAATCATATTATATCTTACCATGAAACGTAGAAATGAGATGCGATATCGCGTTTTAAGAAGCATTAGAAAGCTATTGCTACGATACGTAGACATCTGCAAACGCTATTTCCTATCGAGGAAGTATCGCATTCACATTCATTTGAAGTGTAGACGAGGAATACATAACACTTCGCAATACATGTTATATCTTACCATGAAACATAGGAATGAGATGCGATATCGCGTTTTAAGAAGCATTAGAAAGCTATTGCTACGATACGTAGACATCTGCAAACGCTATTTCCTAGCAAGGAAGTGTCGCATTTACATTCATTTGAATCGTAGACGAGGAATGCATAACATTTCGCAATGAATATTATATCTTATCATGAAACATAAATATGAGATGCAATATCTCGTTTTAAGAAGCATTTGAACTCTATTGCTTCGATACGTAGACATTTGCAAACGCTATTTCCTGGAAAGGAAGTGTCGCATTTATATTCATTTGAAGTGTAGAGGAGGAATACATAACACTTCGCAATGAATATCATATCTTATCATGAAACATAAATATGAGATGCAATATCTCGTTTTAAGAAGCATTTGAACTCTATTGCTTCGATACGTAGACATTTGCAAACGCTATTTCCTGGAAAGGAAGTGTCGCATTTATATTCATTTGAAGTGTAGAGGAGGAATACATAACACTTCGTAAATCATATTACATCTTACCATGAAACATAGAAGTGAGATGCGATATCGCGTTTTAAGAAGCATTGGAACTCTATTGCTACGATACCTAGATATCTGCAGACGCTATTTCCTAGGAAGGAAGTGTCGCATTTACATTCATTTGAAGTGTAGAGTAGGAATACACGACTCTTCGCAAATCATATTATATCTTACCATGAAACATAGAAATGAGATGCGATATCGCGTTTTAAGAAGCATTAGAACACTATTGCTACGATAGGTAGATATTTGCAGACGCTATTTCCTAGCAAGGAAGTGTCGCATTTACATTCATTTGAAGTGCAGTCGAGGAATACATAACACTTCGCAAATCATATTATATCTTACCATGAAACATAGAAATGGGATGCGATATCGCGTTTTAAGAATCATAAGAACTCTATTGCTATGATACGTAGACATCTGCAAACGCTATTTCCTGGCAACGAAGTGTCGCATTTACATTCATTTGAAGTGTAGAGGAGGAATACATAACATTTCGCATATCATATTACATCTTACCACGAAACATAGAAATGAGATGCGATATCGCGTTTTAAGAAGCATTAGAACTCTATTGCTACGATATCTAGACATCTGCAGACGCTATTTCCTAGCAAGGAAGTGTCGCATTTACATTCATTTGAAGTGTAGACGAGGAATACATAACACTTCGCAAATCATATTATATCTTACCATGAAACATAGAAATGAGATGCGATATCGCGTTTTAAGAATCATAAGAACTCCATTGCTATGATACGTAGACATCTGCAAACGCTATTTCCATGCAAGGAAGTGTCGCATTTACATTCATTTGAAGTGCAGACGAGGAATACATAACACTACGCAAATCATATTATATCTTACCATGAAACATAGAAATGAGATGCAATATCGCATTTTAAGAAGCATTAGAAAGCTATTGCTACGATACGTAGACATCTGCAAACGCTATTTCCTAGCGAGGAGGTATCGCATTCACATTCATTTGAAGTGTAGACGACGTATACATAACACTTCGCAAATCATGTTATATCTTACCATGAAACCTACAAATGAGATGCGATATCGCGTTTTAAGAAGCATTAGAACACTATTGCTACGATAGGTAGACATTTGCAAACGCTATTTCCTGGCAAGGAAGTGTCGCATTTAAATTCATTTGAAGTGTAGTCGAGGAATACATAACACTTCGCAAATCATATTGTATCTTACCATGAAACATAGAAATGAGATGCGATATCGCGTTTTAAGAATCATAAGAACTCTATTGCTACAATACGTAGACATCTGCAAACGCTATTTCCTTGCAAGGAAGTGTCGCATTTACATTCATTTGAATCGTAGACGAGGAATGCATAACACTTCGCAATGAATATTATATATTATCATGCAACATAAATATGAGATGCAATATCTCGTTTTAAGAAGCATTTGAACTCTATTGCTTCGATACGTAGACATCTGCAAACGCTATTTCCTTGCAAGGAAGTGTCGCATTTACATTCATTTGAAGTGTAGAGGAGGAATACATGACTCTTCGCAAATCATATTATATGTTACCATGAAACCTAGAAATGAGATGCGATATCGCGTTTTAAGAAGCATTAGAACACTATTGCTACGATAGGTAGACATTTGCAAACGCTATTTCCTGGCAAGGAAGTGTCGCATTTAAATTCATTTGAAGTGTAGACGAGGAATACATGACACTTCGCAGATCATATTATAACTTACCATGAAACATAGAAATGAGATACGATATCGCGTTTTAAGAATCATAAGAACTCTATTGCTACGATACGTAGACATCTGCAAACGCTATTTCCTTGCAAGGAAGTGTCGCATTTACATTCATTTGAATCGTAGACGAGGAATGCATAACACTTCGCAATGAATATTATATCTTATCATGAAACATAAATATGAGATGCAATATCTCGATTTAAGAAGCATTTGAACACTATTGCTTCGATACGTAGACATCTGCAAACGCTATTTCCTTGTAAGGAAGTGTCGCATTTACATTCATTTGAAGTGTAGACGAGGATTACATAACACTTCGCAAATCATATTATATCTTACCATGAAACATAGAAATGAGATGCGATATCGCGTTTTAAGAAGCATTATAACTCTATTGCTACGATACGTAGACATCTGCAAACGCTATTTCCAAGCGAGGAAGTATCGCATTCACATTCTTTTGAAGTGTAGACGAGGAATACATAACACTTCGCAAATCATGTTATATCTTACCATGAAACATAGAAATGAGATGCGATATCGTGTTTTAAGAATCATATGAACTCTATTGCTACGATACGTAGACATCTGCAGACGCTATTTCCTAGCAAGGATGTGTCGCATTTACATTCATTTGAAGTGTAGACGAGGAAAACATGACACTTCGCAAATCATATTATATCTTACCATGAAACATAGAAATGAGATGCGATATCGCGTTTTAAGAAGCATTAGAAAGCTATTGCTACGATACGTCGATATTTGCAAACGCTATTTCCTAGCGAGGAAGTATCGCATTCACATTCATTTGAAGTGTAGACGAGGAATACATAACACTTCGTAAATCATGTTATATCTTGCCATGAAACATAGAAATGAGATGCGATATCGCGTTTTAAGAATCATATGAACTCTATTGCTACGATACGTAGACATCTGCAATCGTTATTTCCTTGCAAGGAAGTGTCGCATTTACATTCATTTGAAGTGTAGACGAGGAATACATAACACTTCGCAAATCATATTATATCTTACCATGAAACATAGAAATGAGATGCGATATCGCGTTTTTAAAAGCATTAGAGAGCTATTGCTACGATACGTAGACATCTACAAACGCTATTTCCTAGCGAGGAAGTATCGCATTCACATTCATTTGAAGTGTAGACGAGGAATACATGACACTTCGCGAATCATATTATATCTTACCATGAAACATAGAAATCAGATGCGATATCGCGTTTTAAGAAGCATTAGAACATTATTACCACGATAGGTAGACATTTGCAAACGCTATTTCCTGACAAGGAAGTGTCGCATTTACATTCATTTGAAGTGTAGTGGAGGAATACATAACACTTCGCAAATCATATTACATCTTACCATGAAACATAGAAATGAGATGCGATATCGCGTTTTAGGAAGCATTAGATCTCTATTGCTACGATACCTAGATATCTGCAGACGCTATTTCCTAGCAAGGAAGTGTCGCATTTACATTCATTTGAAGTGTAGACGAGGAATACATGACACTTCGCAAATCATATTATATCTTACCATGAAACATAGAAATGAGATGCCATATCTTTTAAGAAGCATTAGAAAGCTATTGCTACGATACGTAGACATCTGCAAACGCTATTTCCTAGCGAGGAAGAATCGCATTCACATTCATTTGAAGTGTAGATGAGGAATAATTAACACTTCGCAAATCATGTTATATCTTACCATGAAACATAGAAATGAGATGCGATATCGCGTTTTAAGAATCACATGAACTCTATTGCTACGATACGTAGACATCTGCAATCGTTATTTCCTTGCAAGGAAGTGTCGCATTTACTTTCATTTGAATCGTAGACGAGGAATGCATAATACTTCGCAATGAATATTATATCTTATCATGAAACATATATATGAGATGCAATATCTCGTTTTAAGAAGCATTAGAACTCTATTGCTACGATACCTGGATATCTGCAGACACAATTTCATAGCAAGGAAGTGTCGCATTTACATTCATTTGAAGTGTAGACGAGGAATACATAACACTTCGCAAATCATATTATATCATACCATGAAACATAGAAATCAGATGCGATATCGCGTTTTAAGAAGCATTAGAACATTATTACCACGATAGGTAGACATTTGCAAACGCTATTTCCTGACAAGGAAGTGTCGCATTTACATTCATTTGAAGTGTAGTGGAGGAATACATAACACTTAGCAAATCATATTACATCTTACCATGAAACATAGAAATGAGATGCGATATCGCGTTTTAAGAAGCATTAGAACTCTATTGCTACGATACCTAGATATCTGCAGACGCTATTTCCTAGCAAGGAAGTGTCGCATTCACATTCATTTGAAGTGTAGACGAGGAATACATGACACTTCGCAAATCATATTATATCTTACCATGAAACATAGAAATGAGATGCGATATCGCGTTTTAAGAAGCATTAGAAAGCTATTGCTACGATACGTAGACATCTGCAAACGCTATTTCCTAGCGAGGAAGTATCGCATTCACATTCATTTGAAGTGTAGACGAGGAATACATGACACTTCGCAGATCATATTATAACTTACCATGAAACATAGAAATGAGATACGATATCGCGTTTTAAGAATCATAAAAACTCTATTGCTACGATACGTAGACATCTGCAAACGCTATTTCCTTGCAAGGAAGTGTCGCATTTACATTCATTTGAAGTGTAGACGAGGAATACATAACACTTCGCGAATCATATTATATCTTACCATGAAACATAGAAATGAGATGCGATATCGCGTTTTAAGAAGCATTAGAAAGCTATTGCTACGATACGTCGATATTTGCAAACGCTATTTCCTAGCGAGGAAGTATCGCATTCACATTCATTTGAAGTGTAGACGAGGAATACATAACACTTCGTAAATCATGTTATATCTTGCCATGAAACATAGAAATGAGATGCGATATCGCGTTTTAAGAATCATATGAACTCTATTGCTACAGTACGTAGACATCTGCAATCGTTATTTCCTTGCAAGGAAGTGTCGCATTTACATTCATTTGAAGTGTAGACGAGGAATACATAACACTTCGCAAATCATATTATATCTTACCATGAAACATAGAAATGAGATGCGATATCGCGTTTTTAAAAGCATTAGAGAGCTATTGCTACGATACGTAGACATCTACAAACGCTATTTCCTAGCGAGGAAGTATCGCATTCACATTCATTTGAAGTGTAGACGAGGAATACATGACACTTCGCAAATCATATTATATCTTACCATGAAACATAGAAATCAGATGCGATATCGCGTTTTAAGAAGCATTAGAACATTATTACCACGATAGGTAGACATTTGCAAACGCTATTTCCTGACAAGGAAGTGTCGCATTTACATTCATTTGAAGTGTAGTGGAGGAATACATAACACTTCGCAGATCATATTACATCTTACCATGAAACATAGAAATGAGATGCGATATCGCGTTTTAAGAATCATATGAACTCTATTGCTACGATACGTTGACATCTGCAATCGTTATTTCCTTGCAAGGAAGTGTCGCATTTACTTTCATTTGAATCGTAGACGAGGAATGCATAACACTTCGCAATGAATATTATATCTTATCATGAAACATAGATATGAGATGCAATATCTCGTTTTAAAAAGCATTAGAACTCTATTGCTACGATACCTAGATATCTGCAGACGCGTTTTCCTAGCAAGGAAGTGTCGCATTTACATTCATTTGAAGTGTAGACGAGGAATACATGACACTTCGCAAATCATATTATATCTTACCATGAAACATAGAAATGGAATGCGATATCGCGTTTTAAGAAGCATTAGAAAGCTATTGCTACGATACGTCGATATCTGCAAACGCTAATTCCTAGCGAGGAAGTATCGCATTCACATTCATTTGAAGTGTAGACGAGGAATACATAACACTTCGCAAATCATGTTATATCTTACCATGAAACATAGAAATGAGATACGATATCGCGTTTTAAGTATCATATAAACTCTATTGCTACGATACGTAGACATCTGCAAACGCTATTTCCTTGCAAGGAAGTGTCGCATTTACTTTCATTTGAATCGTAGACGAGAAATGCAAGAGACTTCGCAATGAATATTATATCTTACCATGAAACAAAGAAATGAGATGCGATATCGCGTTTTAAGAATCATAAGAACTCTATTGCTACGATACGTAGACATCTGCAAACGCTACTTCCTTGCAAGGAAGTGTCGCATTTACATTCATTTGAAGTGTAGACGAGGAATACATGACACTTCGCAAATCATATTATATCTTACCATGAAACATAGAAATGGGATGCGATATCGCGTTTTAAGAAGCATTAGAAAGCTATTGCTACGATACGTAGACATCTGCAAACGCTATTTCCTAGCGAGGAAGATTCGCATTCACATTCATTTGAAGTGTAGATGAGGAATAATTAACACTTCGCAAATCATGTTATATCTTACCATGAAACATAGAAATGAGATGCGATATCGCGTTTTAAGAATCATATGAACTCTATTGCTACGATACGTAGACATCTGCAATCGTTATTTCCTTGCAAGGAAGTGTCGCATTTACTTTCATTTGAATCGTAGACGAGGAATGCATAATACTTCGCAATGAATATTATATCTTATCATGAAACATAGATATGAGATGCAATATCTCGTTTTAAGAAGCATTAGAACTCTATTGCTACGATACCTAGATATCTGCAGACGCTATTTCCTAGCAAGGAAGTGTCGCATTTACATTCATTTGAAGTGTAGACGAGGAATACATGACGCTTCGCTAATCATATTATATCTTACCATGAAACATAGAAATGAGATGCGATATCGCGTTTTAAGAAGCACTAGAAAGCTATTGCTACGATACGTAGACATCTGCAAACGCTATTTCCTAGCGAGGAAGAATCGCATTCACATTCATTTGAAGTGTAGACGAGGAATACATAACACTTCGCAAATCATGTTATATCATACCATGAAACATAGAAATGAGATGCGATATCGCGTTTTAAGAATCATATGAACTCTATTGCTACGATACGTTGACATCTGCAATCGTTATTTCCTTGCAAGGAAGTGTCGCATTTACTTTCATTTGAATCGTAGACGAGGAATGCATAACACTTCGCAATGAATATTATATCTTATCATGAAACATAGATATGAGATGCAATATCTCGTTTTAAAAAGCATTAGAACTCTATTGCTACGATACCTAGATATCTGCAGACGCGTTTTCCTAGCAAGGAAGTGTCGCATTTACATTCATTTGAAGTGTAGACGAGGAATACATGACACTTCGCAAATCATATTATATCTTACCATGAAACATAGAAATGAAATGCGATATCGCGTTTTAAGAAGCATTAGAAAGCTATTGCTACGATACGTCGATATCTGCAAACGCTATTTCCTAGCGAGGAAGTATCGCATTCACATTCATTTGAAGTGTAGACGAGGAATACATAACACTTCGCAAATCATGTTATATCTTACCATGAAACATAGAAATGGGATGCGATATCGCGTTTTTAGAAGCATTAGAAATCTATTGCTACGATACGTAGACATCTGCAAACGCTATTTCCTAGCGAGGAAGTGTCGCATTCACATTCATTTGAAGTGTAGACGAGGAATACATAACACTTCGCAAATCATATTATATCTTACCATGAAACATAGAAATGAGATGCGATTTCGCGTTTTAAGTAGCATTAGAAAGCTATTGCTACGATACGTAGACATCTGCAAACGCTATTTCCTAGCGAGGAAGTATCGCATTCACATTCATTTGAAGTGTAGACGAGGAATACATAACACTTCGCAAATCATGTTATATCTTACCATGAAACGTAGAAATGAGATGCGATATCGCGTATTAAGAAGCATTAGAACACTATTGCTACGATACGTAGACATCTGCAAACGCTATTTCCTAGCAAGGAAGTGTCGCATTTACATCCATTTGAATCGTAGACGAGGAATACATGACACTTCGCAAATCATATTATATCTTATCTTGAAACATAGATATGAGATGCGATATCGCGTTGTAAGAAGCATTAGAACTCCATTGCTACGATACCTAGACATCTGCAGAAGCTATTTCCTAGCAAGGAAGTGTCGCATTTACATTCATTTGAAGTGTAGACGAGGAATACATGACACTTCGCAAATCATGTTATATCTTACCATGAAACATAGAAATGGGATGCGATATCGCGTTTTAAGATGCATTAGAAAGCTATTGCTACGATACGTAGACATCTGCAAACGCTATTTCCTAGCGAGGAAGATTCGCATTCACATTCATTTGAAGTGTAGATGAGGAATAATTAACACTTCGCAAATCATGTTATATCTTACCATGAAACATAGAAATGAGATGCGATATCGCGTTTTAAGAATCGTATGAACTCTATTGCTACGATACGTCGATATCTGCAAACGCTATTTCCTAGCGAGGAAGTATCGCATTCACATTCATTTGAAGTGTAGACGAGGAATACATAACACTTCGCAAATCATGTTATATCTTACCATGAAACATAGAAATGGGATGCGATATCGCGTTTTTAGAAGCATTAGAAATCTATTGCTACGATACGTAGACATCTGCAAACGCTATTTCCTAGCGAGGAAGTGTCGCATTCACATTCATTTGAAGTGTAGACGAGGAATACATAACACTTCGCAAATCATATTATATCTTACCATGAAACATAGAAATGAGATGCGATTTCGCGTTTTAAGTAGCATTAGAAAGCTATTGCTACGATACGTAGACATCTGCAAACGCTATTTCCTAGCGAGGAAGTATCGCATTCACATTCATTTGAAGTGTAGACGAGGAATACATAACACTTCGCAAATCATGTTATATCTTACCATGAAACGTAGAAATGAGATGCGATATCGCGTATTAAGAAGCATTAGAACACTATTGCTACGATACGTAGACATCTGCAAACGCTATTTCCTAGCAAGGAAGTGTCGCATTTACATCCATTTGAATCGTAGACGAGGAATACATGACACTTCGCAAATCATATTATATCTTATCTTGAAACATAGATATGAGATGCGATATCGCGTTGTAAGAAGCATTAGAACTCCATTGCTACGATACCTAGACATCTGCAGAAGCTATTTCCTAGCAACGAAGTGTCGCATTTACATTCATTTGAAGTGTAGACGAGGAATACATGACACTTCGCAAATCATATTATATCTTACCATGAAACATAGAAATGGGATGCGATATCGCGTTTTAAGAAGCATTAGAAAGCTATTGCTACGATACGTAGACATCTGCAAACGCTATTTCCTAGCGAGGAAGATTCGCATTCACATTCATTTGAAGTGTAGATGAGGAATAATTAACACTTCGCAAATCATGTTATATCTTACCATGAAACATAGAAATGAGATGCGATATCGCGTTTTAAGAATCGTATGAACTCTATTGCTACGATACGTAGACATCTGCAATCGTTATTTCCTTGCAAGGAAGTGTCGCATTTACTTTCATTTGAATCGTAGACGAGGAATGCATAATACTTCGCAATGAATATTATATCTTATCATGAAACATAGATATGAGATGCAATATCTCGTTTTAAGAAGCATTAGAACTCTATTGCTACGATACCTAGATATCTGCAGACGCTATTTCCTAGCAAGGAAGTGTCGCATTTATATTCATTTGAAGTGTAGACGAGGAATACATGACGCTTCGCTAATCATATTATATCTTACCATGAAACATAGAAATGAGAAGCGATATCGCGTTTTAAGAAGCACTAGAAAGCTATTGCTACGATACGTAGACATCTGCAAACGCTATTTCCTAGCGAGGAAGAATCGCATTCACATTCATTTGAAGTGTAGACGAGGAATACATAACACTTCGCAAATCATGTTATATCATACCATGAAACATAGAAATGAGATGCGATATCGCGTTTTAAGAATCATATGAACTCTATTGCTACGATACGTTGACATCTGCAATCGTTATTTCCTTGCAAGGAAGTGTCGCATTTACTTTCATTTGAATCGTAGACGAGAAATGCAAGAGACTTCGCAATGAATATTATATCTTATCATGAAACATAGATATGAGATGCAATATCTCGTTTTAAGAAGCATTAGAACTCTATTGCTACGATAGGTAAACATCTGCAAACGCTATTTCCTTGTAAGGAAGTGTCGCATTTACTTTCATTTGAATCGTAGACGAGAAATGCAAGAGACTTCGCAATGAATATTATATCTTATCATGAAACATAGATATGAGATGCAATATCTCGTTTTAAGAAGCATTAGAACTCTATTGCTACGATAGGTAAACATCTGCAAACGCTATTTCCTTGTAAGGAAGTGTCGCATTTACAATCATTTGAAGTGTAGACGAGGAATACATGACACTTCGCAAATCATATTATATCTTACCATGAAACATAGAAATGGGATGCGATATCGCATTTTTAGAAGCATTAGAGAGCTATTGCTACGATACGTAGACATCTACAAACGCTATTTCCTAGCGAGGAAGTATCGCATTCACATTCATTTGAAGTGTAGACGAGGAATACATAACACTTCGCAAGTCATGTTATATCTTACCATGAAACATAGAAATGAGATGCGATATCGCGTTTTAAGAATCATATGAACTCTATTGCTACGATACGTAGACATCTGCAAACGCTATTTCCTAGCGAGGAAGTGTCGCATTCACATTCATTTGAAGTGTAGACGAGGAATACATGACACTTCGTGAATCATATTATATCTTACCATGAAACAAAGAAATGAGATGCGATATCGCGTTTTAAGAATCATAAGAACTCTATTGCTACGATACGTAGACATCTGCAAACGCTACTTCCTTGCAAGGAAGTGTCGCATTTACATTCATTTGAAGTGTAGACGAGGAATACATGACACTTCGCAAATCATATTATATCTTACCATGAAACATAGAAATGAGATGCGATATCGCGTTTTAAGAAGCATTAGAAAGCTATTGCTACGATACGTAGACATCTGCAAACGCTATTTCCTAGCGAGGAAGATTCGCATTCACATTCATTTGAAGTGTAGATGAGGAATAATTAACACTTCGCAAATCATGTTATATCTTACCATGAAACATAGAAATGAGATGCGATATCGCGTTTTAAGAATCATATGAACTCTATTGCTACGATACGTAGACATCTGCAATCGTTATTTCCTTGCAAGGAAGTGTCGCATTTACTTTCATTTGAATCGTAGACGAGGAATGCATAATACTTCGCAATGAATATTATATCTTATCATGAAACATAGATATGAGATGCAATATCTCGTTTTAAGAAGCATTAGAACTCTATTGCTACGATACCTAGATATCTGCAGACGCTATTTCCTAGCAAGGAAGTGTCGCATTTACATTCATTTGAAGTGTAGACGAGGAATACATGACGCTTCGCTAATCATGTTATATCATACCATGAAACATAGAAATGAGATGCGATATCGCGTTTTAAGAATCATATGAACTCTATTGCTACGATACGTTGACATCTGCAATCGTTATTTCCTTGCAAGGAAGTGTCGCATTTACTTTCATTTGAATCGTAGACGAGGAATGCATAACACTTCGCAATGTATATTATATCTTATCATGAAACATAGATATGAGATGCAATATCTCGTTTTAAAAAGCATTAGAACTCTATTGCTACGATACCTAGATATCTGCAGACGCGTTTTCCTAGCAAGGAAGTGTCGCATTTACATTCATTTGAAGTGTAGACGTGGAATACATGACACTTCGCAAATCATATTATATCTTACCATGAAACATAGAAATGAAATGCGATATCGCGTTTTAAGAAGCATTAGAAAGCTATTGCTACGATACGTCGATATCTGCAAACGCTATTTCCTAGCGAGGAAGTATCGCATTCACATTCATTTGAAGTGTAGACGAGGAATACATAACACTTCGCAAATCATGTTATATCTTACCATGAAACATAGAAATGAGATACGATATCGCGTTTTAAGTATCATATCAACTCTATTGCTACGATACGTAGACATCTGCAAACGCTATTTCCTTGCAAGGAAGTGTCGCATTTACTTTCATTTGAATCGTAGACGAGAAATGCAAGAGACTTCGCAATGAATATTATATCTTATCATGAAACATAGATATGAGATGCAATATCTCGTTTTAAGAAGCATTAGAACTCTATTGCTACGATAGGTAAACATCTGCAAACGCTATTTCCTTGTAAGGAAGTGTCGCATTTACAATCATTTGAAGTGTAGACGAGGAATACATGACACTTCGCAAATCATATTATATCTTACCATGAAACATAGAAATGGGATGCGATATCGCGTTTTTAGAAGCATTAGAAATCTATTGCTACGATACGTAGACATCTGCAAACGCTATTTCCTAGCGAGGAAGTGTCGCATTCACATTCATTTGAAGTGTAGACGAGGAATACATAACACTTCGCAAATCATATTATATCTTACCATGAAACATAGAAATGAGATGCGATTTCGCGTTTTAAGTAGCATTAGAAAGCTATTGCTACGATACGTAGACATCTGCAAACGCTATTTCCTAGCAAGGAAGTGTCGCATTTACATCCATTTGAATCGTAGACGAGGAATACATGACACTTCGCAAATCATATTATATCTTATCTTGAAACATAGATATGAGATGCGATATCGCGTTGTAAGAAGCATTAGAACTCCATTGCTACGATACCTAGACATCTGCAGAAGCTATTTCCTAGCAAGGAAGTGTCGCATTTACATTCATTTGAAGTGTAGACGAGGAATACATGACACTTCGCAAATCATATTATATCTTACCATGAAACATAGAAATGAGATGCGATATCGCGTATTAAGAAGCATTAGAACTCTATTGCTACGATACGTAGACATCTGCAAATGCTATTTCCTAGCAAGGAAGTGTCGCATTTACATGCATATGAATCGTAGACGAGGAATGCATAACACTTCGCAATGTATATTATATCTTATCCTGAAACATAGATGTGAGATGCGATATCTCGTTTTAAGAAGCATTTGAACTCTATTGCTTCGATACGTAGACATCTGCAAACGCCATTTCCTAGCGAGGAAGTGTCGCATTTACAATCATTTGAAGTGTAGGCGAGGAATACATAACACTTCGCAAGAAATATTACATCTTATCATGAAACATGGAAATTAGATGCGATATCTCGTTTTAAGGAGCATTTCAACTCTATTGCTTCGATACGTAGACATCTGCAAACGCTATGTCCTAGCAAAGAAGTGTCGCATTTACATCCATTTGAATCGTAGACGAGGAATGCATAACACTTCGCAATGAATATTGTATCTTATCTTGAAACATAGATATGAGATGCGATATCACGTTTTAGGAAGCATTAGAGCTCCATCCCTACGATAAGTAGGCATCTGCAAAGGCTATTTCCTTGCAAGGAAGTGTCGCATTTACATTCATTTGAAGTGTAGACGAGGAATACATAAAACTTCGCCAATCATATTATATCTTACCATGATACATAGAAATGAGTTGCGATATCGCGTTTTAAAAAGCATTAGAACTCTATTGCTACGATAGGTAGACATCTGCAAACGCTATTTCCTAGCAAGGAAGTGTCACATTTACATTCATTTGAAGTGTAGACGAGGAATACATAACACTTCGCAAATCATGTTATATCTTACCATGAAACGTAGAAATGAGATGCGATATCGCGTTTTAAGAATCATATTAACACTATTGCTACGATACGTAGACATCTGCAATCGTTATTTCCTTGGAAGGAAGTGTCGCATTTACTTTCATTTGAATCGTAGACGAGGAACGCATAACACTTCGCAATGAATATTATATCTTATCATGAAACATAGATATGAGATGCAATATCTCGTTTTAAGAAGCATTTGAACTCTATTGCTTCGATACGTAGACATCCGCAAACGCTATTTCCTTGCAAGGAAGTGTAGCATTTACATTCATTTGAAGTGTAGACGAGGAATACATAACACTTCGCAAATCATATTACATCTTACCATGAAACATAGAAATGAGATGCGATATCGCGTTTTAAGAAGCATTAGAACACTATTGCTACGATACCTAGACATCTGCAGACGCTATTTACTAGCAAGGAAGTGTCGCATTTACATCCATTTGAATCGTAGACGAGGAATACATGACACTTCGCAAATCATATTATATCTTACCATGAAACATAGAAATGAGATGCGATATCGCGTATTAAGAAGCATTAGAACACTATTGCTACGATACGTAGACATCTGCAAACGCTATTTCCTAGCAAGGAAGTGTCGCATTTACATCCATTTGAATCGTAGACGAGGAATACATGACACTTCGCAAATCATATTATATCTTATCTTGAAACATAGATATGAGATGCGATATCGCGTTGTAAGAAGCATTAGAACTCCATTGCTACGATACCTAGACATCTGCAGAAGCTATTTCCTAGCAAGGAAGTGTCGCATTTACATTCATTTGAAGTGTAGACGAGGAATACATGACACTTCGCAAATCACATTATATCTTACCATGAAACATAGAAATGAGATGCGATATCGCGTATTAAGAAGCATTAGAACCCTATTGCTACGATACGTAGACATCTGCAAACGCTATTTCCTAGCAAGGAAGTGTCGCATTTACATGCATTTGAATCGTAGACGAGGAATGCATAACACTTCGCAATGAATACTATATCTTATCTTGAAACATAGATATGAGATGCGATATCTCGTTTTAAGAAGCATTTGAACTCTATTGCTACGATACCTAGACATCTGCAGACGCTATTTCCTAGCAAGGAAGTGTCACATTCACATTCATTTGAAGTGTAGACGAGGAATACATGACACTTCGCAAATCATATTATATCTTACCATGAAACATAGAAATGAGATGCGATATCTCGTTTTAAGAAGCATTTGAACTCTATTGCTTGGATACGTAGACATCTGCAAACGCCATTTCCTAGCGAGGAAGTGTCGCATTTACAATCATTTGAAGTGTAGGCGAGGAATACATAACACTTCGCAATAAATATTACATCTTATCATGAAACATGGAAATTAGATGCGATATCTCGTTTTAAGGAGCATTTGAACTCTATTGCTTCGATACGTAGACATCTGCAAACGCTATGTCCTAGCAAAGAAGTGTCGCATTTACATCCATTTGAATCGTAGACGAGGAATGCATAACACTTCGCAATGAATATTGTATCTTATCTTGAAACATAGATATGAGATGCGATATCACGTTTTAGGAAGCATTAGAACTCCATCCCTACGATAAGTAGGCATCTGCAAAGGCTATTTCCTTGCAAGGAAGTGTCGCATTTACATTCATTTGAAGTGTAGACGAGGAATACATAAAACTTCGCCAATCATATTATATCTTACCATGATACATAGAAATGAGTTGCGATATCGCGTTTTAAAAAGCATTAGAACTCTATTGCTACGATAGGTAGACATCTGCAAACGCTATTTCCTAGCAAGGAAGTGTCACATTTACATTCATTTGAAGTGTAGACGAGGAATACATAACACTTCGCAAATCATGTTATATCTTACCATGAAACGTAGAAATGAGATGCGATATCGCGTTTTAAGAATCATATTAACACTATTGCTACGATGCGTAGACATCTGCAATCGTTATTTCCTTGGAAGGAAGTGTCGCATTTACTTTCATTTGAATCGTAGACGAGGAACGCATAACACTTCGCAATGAATATTATATCTTACCATGAAACATAGAAATGAGATGCGATATCGCGTATTAAGAAGCATTAGAACACTATTGCTACGATACGTAGACATCTGCAAACGCTATTTCCTAGCAAAGAAGTGTCGCATTTACATTCATTTGAAGTGTAGACGAGGAATACATAACACTTCGCAAATCATATTATATCTTACCATGAAACATAGAAATGAGATGCGATATCTCGTTTTAGGAAGCATTTGAACTCTATTGCTTCGATACGTAGACATCTGCAAGCGCTATGACCTAGCAAGGAAGTGTCGCATTTACATCCATTTGAATCGTAGACGAGGAATGCATAACACTTCGCAATGAACATTATATCTTATCTTGAAACATAGATATGAGATGCGATATCACGTTTTAAGAAGCATTAGAACTCCATCCCTACGATAAGTAGACATCTGCAAACGCTATTTCCTTGCAAGGAAGTGTCGCATTTTCATTCATTTGAAGTGCAGGCGAGGAATACATAACACTTCGCAAATCATATTATATCTTACCATGAAACATAGAAATGAGATGCCATATCGCGCTTTAAGAAGCATTAGAACTCTATTGCTACGATACGTAGACATCTGCAAACGCTTTTTCCTGGCAAGGAATTGTCGCATTTACATTCATTTGAAGTGTAGGCGAGGAATACATAACACTTCGCAAATCATATTATATCTTACCATGAAACATAGAAATGAGATGCGATATCACGTTTTAAGAAGCATTAGAACTCTATCGCTACGATACCTAGACATCTGCAGACGCTATTTCCTAGCAAGGAAGTGTCGCATTTACATTCATTTGAAGTGTAGACGCGGAATACATGACACTTCGCAAATCATATTACATCTTACCATGACTCATAGCAGTGAGATGCGATATCGCGTTTTAAGAAGCATTAGAACACTATTGCTACGATACCTTGATATCTGCAGACGCTATTTCCTAGCAAGGAAGTGTCGCATTTACATTCATTTGAAGTGTAGACGAGGAATACATAACACTTCGCAAATCATATTATATCTTACCATGAAACATAGAAATGAGATGCGATATCGCGTTTTTAGAATCATAAGAACTCTATTGCTATGATACATAGACATCTCCAAACGCTATTTCCTTGCAACGAAGTGTCGCATTCACATTCATTTGAAGTGTAGAGGAGGAATACATAACACTTCGCAAATCATATTACATCTAACCATGAAACATAGAAATGAGATGCGATATCGCGTTTTAAGAAGCATTAGAACTCTATTGCTACGATACCTAGACATCTGCAGACGCTATTTCCTAGCAAGGAAGTGTCGCATTTACATTCATTTGAAGTGTAGACGAGGAATACATAACACTTCGCAAATCATATTATATCTTACCATGAAACATAGAAATGAGATGCGATATCGCGTTTTAAGAATCATAAGAACTCTATTGCTATGATACGTAGACATCTGCAAACGCTATTTCCTTGCAACGAAGTGTCGCATTTACATTCATTTGAAGAGTAGAGGAGGAATACATAACACTTCGCAAATCATATTACATCTTACCATGAAACATAGAAATGAGATGCGATATCGCGTTTTAAGAAGCATTAGAACTCTATTGCTACGATACCTAGACATCTGCAGACGCTATTTCCTAGCAAGGAAGTGTCGCATTTACATTCATTTGAAGTGTAGAGGAGGAATACATAACACTTCGCAAATCATATTACATCTTACCATGAAACATAGAAATGAGATGCGATATCGCGTTTTATGATGCATTAGAACTCTATTGCTACGATACCTAGACATCTGCAAACGCTATTACCTAGCAAGGAAGTATCGCATTTACATTCATTTCAAGTGTAGACGAGGAATACATGACACTTCGCAAATCATATTATATCTTACCATGAAACATAGAAATGAGATGCGATATCGCGTTTTAAGAAGCATTAGAAAACCATTGCTACGATACGTAGACATCTGCAGACGCTATTTCCTAGCGAGGAAGCATCGCATTCACATTCATTTGAAGCGTAGACGAGGAATACATAACACTTCGCAAATCATGTTATATCTTACCATGAAACATAGAAATAAGATGCGATATCGCGTTTTAAGAAGCATTAGAACTCTATTGCTACCATACCCAGACATCTGCAGACGCTATTTCCTTGCAAGGGAGTGTCGCATTTACATTCATTTGAAGTGTAGACGAGGAATACATGACACTTCGCAAATCATATTTTATCTTACCATGAAACATAGAAATGAGATGCGATATCGCGTTCTAAGAAGCATTAGAAAGCTAGTGCTACGATACGTAGACATCTGCAAACGCTATTTCCTAGCGAGGAAGTATCGCATTCACATTCATTTGAAGTGTAGACGAGGAATACATGACACTTCGCAAATCATATTATATCTTACCATGAAACATAGAAATGAGATGCGATATCGCGTTGTAAGAAGCATTAGAACTCCATTGCTACGATACCTAGACATCTGCAGAAGCTATTTCCTAGCAAGGAAGTGTCGCATTTACATTCATTTGAAGTGTAGACGAGGAATACGTGACACTTCGCAAATCATATTATATCTTACCATGAAACATAGTAATGAGATGCGATATCGCGTTTTAAGAAGCATTAGAACTCTATTGCTACGATACGTAGACATCTGCAAACGTTATTTCCTAGCAAGGAAGTGTCGCATTTACATTCATTTGAAGTGTAGGCGAGGAATACATAACACTTCGCAATGAATATTACATCTTATCATGTAACATAGAAATGAGATGCGATATCGCGTTTTAAGAAGCATTAGAACTCTATTGCTACGATACCTAAATATCTGCGAACGCTATTTCCTAGCAAGGAAGTGTCGCATTTACAATCATTTGAAGTGTAGACGAGCAATACATGACACTTCGCAAATCATATTATATCTTACCATGAAACATAGAAATGAGATGCGATATCTCGTTTTAGGAAGCATTTGAACTCTATTGCTTCGATACGTAGACATCTGCAAGCGCTATGACCTAGCAAGGAAGTGTCGCATTTACATCCATTTGAATCGTAGACGAGGAATGCATAACACTTCGCAATGAACATTATATCTTATCTTGAAACATAGATATGAGATGCGATATCACGTTTTAAGAAGCATTAGAACTCCATCCCTACAATAAGTAGACATCTGCAAACGCTATTTCCCTGCAAGGAAGTGTCGCATTTTCATTCATTTGAAGTGCAGGCGAGGAACACATAACACTTCGCAAATCATGTTATATCTTACCATGAAACATAGAAATGAGATGCGATA
Organism: Xylocopa sonorina; assembly: GCF_050948175.1. Taxonomy (NCBI): domain Eukaryota; kingdom Metazoa; phylum Arthropoda; class Insecta; order Hymenoptera; family Apidae; genus Xylocopa; species Xylocopa sonorina. The sequence goes on along the minus strand of NW_027490108.1, from coordinate 1,737,569 downwards.
TCGCGTTTTAAGAATCATATGAACTCTATTGCTACGATACGTAGACATCTGCAAACGCTATTTCCTTGCAAGGAAGTGTCGCATTTACTTTCATTTGAATCGTAGACGAGGAATGCATAATACTTCGCAATGAATATTATATCTTATCATGAAACATAGATATGAGATGCAATATCTCGTTTTAAGAAGCATTAGAACTCTATTGCTACGATACCTAGATATCTGCAGACGCTATTTCCTAGCAAGGAAGTGTCGCATTTACATTCATTTGAAGTGTAGACGAGGAATACATGACGCTTCGCTAATCATGTTATATCATACCATGAAACATAGAAATGAGATGCGATATCGCGTTTTAAGAATCATATGAACTCTATTGCTACGATACGTTGACATCTGCAATCGTTATTTCCTTGCAAGGAAGTGTCGCATTTACTTTCATTTGAATCGTAGACGAGGAATGCATAACACTTCGCAATGTATATTATATCTTATCATGAAACATAGATATGAGATGCAATATCTCGTTTTAAAAAGCATTAGAACTCTATTGCTACGATACCTAGATATCTGCAGACGCGTTTTCCTAGCAAGGAAGTGTCGCATTTACATTCATTTGAAGTGTAGACGAGGAATACATGACACTTCGCAAATCATATTATATCTTACCATGAAACATAGAAATGAAATGCGATATCGCGTTTTAAGAAGCATTAGAAAGCTATTGCTACGATACGTCGATATCTGCAAACGCTATTTCCTAGCGAGGAAGTATCGCATTCACATTCATTTGAAGTGTAGACGAGGAATACATAACACTTCGCAAATCATGTTATATCTTACCATGAAACATAGAAATGAGATACGATATCGCGTTTTAAGTATCATATCAACTCTATTGCTACGATACGTAGACATCTGCAAACGCTATTTCCTTGCAAGGAAGTGTCGCATTTACTTTCATTTGAATCGTAGACGAGAAATGCAAGAGACTTCGCAATGAATATTATATCTTATCATGAAACATAGATATGAGATGCAATATCTCGTTTTAAGAAGCATTAGAACTCTATTGCTACGATAGGTAAACATCTGCAAACGCTATTTCCTTGTAAGGAAGTGTCGCATTTACAATCATTTGAAGTGTAGACGAGGAATACATGACACTTCGCAAATCATATTATATCTTACCATGAAACATAGAAATGGGATGCGATATCGCGTTTTTAGAAGCATTAGAAATCTATTGCTACGATACGTAGACATCTGCAAACGCTATTTCCTAGCGAGGAAGTGTCGCATTCACATTCATTTGAAGTGTAGACGAGGAATACATAACACTTCGCAAATCATATTATATCTTACCATGAAACATAGAAATGAGATGCGATTTCGCGTTTTAAGTAGCATTAGAAAGCTATTGCTACGATACGTAGACATCTGCAAACGCTATTTCCTAGCAAGGAAGTGTCGCATTTACATCCATTTGAATCGTAGACGAGGAATACATGACACTTCGCAAATCATATTATATCTTATCTTGAAACATAGATATGAGATGCGATATCGCGTTGTAAGAAGCATTAGAACTCCATTGCTACGATACCTAGACATCTGCAGAAGCTATTTCCTAGCAAGGAAGTGTCGCATTTACATTCATTTGAAGTGTAGACGAGGAATACATGACACTTCGCAAATCATATTATATCTTACCATGAAACATAGAAATGAGATGCGATATCGCGTATTAAGAAGCATTAGAACTCTATTGCTACGATACGTAGACATCTGCAAATGCTATTTCCTAGCAAGGAAGTGTCGCATTTACATGCATATGAATCGTAGACGAGGAATGCATAACACTTCGCAATGTATATTATATCTTATCCTGAAACATAGATGTGAGATGCGATATCTCGTTTTAAGAAGCATTTGAACTCTATTGCTTCGATACGTAGACATCTGCAAATGCTATTTCCTAGCAAGGAAGTGTCGCATTTACATGCATATGAATCGTAGACGAGGAATGCATAACACTTCGCAATGTATATTATATCTTATCCTGAAACATAGATGTGAGATGCGATATCTCGTTTTAAGAAGCATTTGAACTCTATTGCTTCGATACGTAGACATCTGCAAACGCCATTTCCTAGCGAGGAAGTGTCGCATTTACAATCATTTGAAGTGTAGGCGAGGAATACATAACACTTCGCAAGAAATATTACATCTTATCATGAAACATGGAAATTAGATGCGATATCTCGTTTTAAGGAGCATTTCAACTCTATTGCTTCGATACGTAGACATCTGCAAACGCTATGTCCTAGCAAAGAAGTGTCGCATTTACATACATTTGAATCGTAGACGAGGAATGCATAACACTTCGCAATGAATATTGTATCTTATCTTGAAACATAGATATGAGATGCGATATCACGTTTTAGGAAGCATTAGAGCTCCATCCCTACGATAAGTAGGCATCTGCAAAGGCTATTTCCTTGCAAGGAAGTGTCGCATTTACATTCATTTGAAGTGTAGACGAGGAATACATAAAACTTCGCCAATCATATTATATCTTACCATGATACATAGAAATGAGTTGCGATATCGCGTTTTAAAAAGCATTAGAACTCTATTGCTACGATAGGTAGACATCTGCAAACGCTATTTCCTAGCAAGGAAGTGTCACATTTACATTCATTTGAAGTGTAGACGAGGAATACATAACACTTCGCAAATCATGTTATATCTTACCATGAAACGTAGAAATGAGATGCGATATCGCGTTTTAAGAATCATATTAACACTATTGCTACGATACGTAGACATCTGCAATCGTTATTTCCTTGGAAGGAAGTGTCGCATTTACTTTCATTTGAATCGTAGACGAGGAACGCATAACACTTCGCAATGAATATTATATCTTATCATGAAACATAGATATGAGATGCAATATCTCGTTTTAAGAAGCATTTGAACTCTATTGCTTCGATACGTAGACATCCGCAAACGCTATTTCCTTGCAAGGAAGTGTAGCATTTACATTCATTTGAAGTGTAGACGAGGAATACATAACACTTCGCAAATCATATTACATCTTACCATGAAACATAGAAATGAGATGCGATATCGCGTTTTAAGAAGCATTAGAACACTATTGCTACGATACCTAGACATCTGCAGACGCTATTTACTAGCAAGGAAGTGTCGCATTTACATCCATTTGAATCGTAGACGAGGAATACATGACACTTCGCAAATCATATTATATCTTACCATGAAACATAGAAATGAGATGCGATATCGCGTATTAAGAAGCATTAGAACACTATTGCTACGATACGTAGACATCTGCAAACGCTATTTCCTAGCAAGGAAGTGTCGCATTTACATCCATTTGAATCGTAGACGAGGAATACATGACACTTCGCAAATCATATTATATCTTATCTTGAAACATAGATATGAGATGCGATATCGCGTTGTAAGAAGCATTAGAACTCCATTGCTACGATACCTAGACATCTGCAGAAGCTATTTCCTAGCAAGGAAGTGTCGCATTTACATTCATTTGAAGTGTAGACGAGGAATACATGACACTTCGCAAATCATATTATATCTTACCATGAAACATAGAAATGAGATGCGATATCGCGTATTAAGAAGCATTAGAACCCTATTGCTACGATACGTAGACATCTGCAAACGCTATTTCCTAGCAAGGAAGTGTCGCATTTACATGCATTTGAATCGTAGACGAGGAATGCATAACACTTCGCAATGAATACTATATCTTATCTTGAAACATAGATATGAGATGCGATATCTCGTTTTAAGAAGCATTTGAACTCTATTGCTACGATACCTAGACATCTGCAGACGCTATTTCCTAGCAAGGAAGTGTCACATTCACATTCATTTGAAGTGTAGACGAGGAATACATAACACTTCGCAAATCATATTATATCTTACCATGAAACATAGAAATGAGATGCGATATCGCGTTTTAAGGAGCATTTGAACTCTATTGCTTCGATACGTAGACATCTGCAAACGCTATGTCCTAGCAAAGAAGTGTCGCATTTACATCCATTTGAATCGTAGACGAGGAATGCATAACACTTCGCAATGAATATTGTATCTTATCTTGAAACATAGATATGAGATGCGATATCACGTTTTAGGAAGCATTAGAACTCCATCCCTACGATAAGTAGGCATCTGCAAAGGCTATTTCCTTGCAAGGAAGTGTCGCATTTACATTCATTTGAAGTGTAGACGAGGAATACATAAAACTTCGCCAATCATATTATATCTTACCATGATACATAGAAATGAGTTGCGATATCGCGTTTTAAAAAGCATTACAACTCTATTGCTACGATAGGTAGACATCTGCAAACGCTATTTCCTAGCAAGGAAGTGTCACATTTACATTCATTTGAAGTGTAGACGAGGAATACATAACACTTCGCAAATCATGTTATATCTTACCATGAAACGTAGAAATGAGATGCGATATCGCGTTTTAAGAATCATATTAACACTATTGCTACGATGCGTAGACATCTGCAATCGTTATTTCCTTGGAAGGAAGTGTCGCATTTACTTTCATTTGAATCGTAGACGAGGAACGCATAACACTTCGCAATGAATATTATATCTTACCATGAAACATAGAAATGAGATGCGATATCGCGTATTAAGAAGCATTAGAACACTATTGCTACGATACGTAGACATCTGCAAACGCTATTTCCTAGCAAAGAAGTGTCGCATTTACATTCATTTGAAGTGTAGACGAGGAATACATAACACTTCGCAAATCATATTATATCTTACCATGAAACATAGAAATGAGATGCGATATCGCGTTTTTAGAATCATAAGAACTCTATTGCTATGATACATAGACATCTCCAAACGCTATTTCCTTGCAACGAAGTGTCGCATTCACATTCATTTGAAGTGTAGAGGAGGAATACATAACACTTCGCAAATCATATTACATCTAACCATGAAACATAGAAATGAGATGCGATATCGCGTTTTAAGAAGCATTAGAACTCTATTGCTACGATACCTAGACATCTGCAGACGCTATTTCCTAGCAAGGAAGTGTCGCATTTACATTCATTTGAAGTGTAGACGAGGAATACATAACACTTCGCAAATCATATTATATCTTACCATGAAACATAGAAATGAGATGCGATATCGCGTTTTAAGAATCATAAGAACTCTATTGCTATGATACGTAGACATCTGCAAACGCTATTTCCTTGCAACGAAGTGTCGCATTTACATTCATTTGAAGAGTAGAGGAGGAATACATAACACTTCGCAAATCCTATTACATCTTACCATGAAACATAGAAATGAGATGCGATATCGCGTTTTAAGAAGCATTAGAACTCTATTGCTACGATACCTAGACATCTGCAGACGCTATTTCCTAGCAAGGAAGTGTCGCATTTACATTCATTTGAAGTGTAGAGGAGGAATACATAACACTTCGCAAATCATATTACATCTTACCATGAAACATAGAAATGAGATGCGATATCGCGTTTTATGATGCATTAGAACTCTATTGCTACGATACCTAGACATCTGCAAACGCTATTACCTAGCAAGGAAGTATCGCATTTACATTCATTTCAAGTGTAGACGAGGAATACATGACACTTCGCAAATCATATTATATCTTACCATGAAACATAGAAATGAGATGCGATATCGCGTTTTAAGAAGCATTAGAAAACCATTGCTACGATACGTAGACATCTGCAGACGCTATTTCCTAGCGAGGAAGCATCGCATTCACATTCATTTGAAGCGTAGACGAGGAATACATAACACTTCGCAAATCATGTTATATCTTACCATGAAACATAGAAATAAGATGCGATATCGCGTTTTAAGAAGCATTAGAACTCTATTGCTACCATACCCAGACATCTGCAGATGCTATTTCCTTGCAAGGGAGTGTCGCATTTACATTCATTTGAAGTGTAGACGAGGAATACATGACACTTCGCAAATCATATTTTATCTTACCATGAAACATAGAAATGAGATGCGATATCGCGTTCTAAGAAGCATTAGAAAGCTAGTGCTACGATACGTAGACATCTGCAAACGCTATTTCCTAGCGAGGAAGTATCGCATTCACATTCATTTGAAGTGTAGACGAGGAATACATAACACTTCGCAAATCATGTTATATCTTACCATGAAACATAGAAATGAGATGCGATATCGCGTTGTAAGAAGCATTAGAACTCCATTGCTACGATACCTAGACATCTGCAGAAGCTATTTCCTAGCAAGGAAGTGTCGCATTTACATTCATTTGAAGTGTAGACGAGGAATACATGACACTTCGCAAATCATATTATATCTTACCATGAAACATAGTAATGAGATGCGATATCGCGTTTTAAGAAGCATTAGAACTCTATTGCTACGATACGTAGACATCTGCAAACGTTATTTCCTAGCAAGGAAGTGTCGCATTTACATTCATTTGAAGTGTAGGCGAGGAATACATAACACTTCGCAATGAATATTACATCTTATCATGTAACATAGAAATGAGATGCGATATCGCGTTTTAAGAAGCATTAGAACTCTATTGCTACGATACCTAAATATCTGCGAACGCTATTTCCTAGCAAGGAAGTGTCGCATTTACAATCATTTGAAGTGTAGACGAGCAATACATGACACTTCGCAAATCATATTATATCTTACCATGAAACATAGAAATGAGATGCGATATCTCGTTTTAGGAAGCATTTGAACTCTATTGCTTCGATACGTAGACATCTGCAAGCGCTATGACCTAGCAAGGAAGTGTCGCATTTACATCCATTTGAATCGTAGACGAGGAATGCATAACACTTCGCAATGAACATTATATCTTATCTTGAAACATAGATATGAGATGCGATATCACGTTTTAAGAAGCATTAGAACTCCATCCCTACAATAAGTAGACATCTGCAAACGCTATTTCCTTGCAAGGAAGTGTCGCATTTTCATTCATTTGAAGTGCAGGCGAGGAATACATAACACTTCGCAAATCATATTATATCTTACCATGAAACATAGAAATGAGATGCCATATCGCGCTTTAAGAAGCATTAGAACACTATTGCTACGATACGTAGACATCTGCAAACGCTTTTTCCTAGCAAGGAATTGTCGCATTTACATTCATTTGAAGTGTAGGCGAGGAATACATAACACTTCGCAAATCATATTATATCTTACCATGAAACATAGAAATGAGATGCGATATCACGTTTTAAGAAGCATTAGAACTCTATTACTACGATACCTAGACATCTGCAGACGCTATTTCCTGGCAAGGAAGTGTCGCATTTACATTCATTTGAAGTGTAGAGGAGGAATACATAACACTTCGCAAAACATATTACATCTTACCATGAAACATAGAAATGAGATGCGATATCGCGTTTTAAGAAGCGTTAGAACTCTATTGCTACGATACCTAGACATCTGCAGACGCTATTTCCTAGCAAGGAAGTGTCGCATTTACATTCATTTGAAATGTAGACGAGGAACACATAACACTTCGCAAATCATGTTATATCTTACCATGAAACATAGAAATGAGATGCGATATCGTGTTTTAAGAAACATTAGAGCTCTATTGCTACGATACGTAGACATCTGCAAAGGCTATTTCCTAGCAAGGAAGTGTCGCATTTACATTCATTTGAAGTGTAGGCGCGGAATACATAACACTTCGCAATGAATATTACATCTTATCATGAAACATGGAAATGAGATGCGATATCTCGTTTTAAGAAGCATTTGAACTCTATTGCTTCGATACGTAGACATCTGCAAACGCTATGTCCTAGCAAGGAAGTGTCGCATTTACATCCATTTGAATCGTAGGCGAGGAGTGCATAACACTTCGCAATGAATATTATATCTTATCTTGAAACATAGATATGAGATGCGATATCACGTTTTAAGAAGCGTTAGAACTCCATCCCTACGATAAGTAGACATCTGCAAACGCTATTTCCTTGCAAGGAAGTGTCGCATTTTCATTCATTTGAAGCGTAGACGAGGAATACATAACACTTCGCAAATCATATTATATCTTACCATGAAACATAGAAATGAGATGCGATATCGCGTTTTAAGAAGCATTAGAACACTATTGCTGCGATAGGTAGACATTTGCAAACGATATTTCCTAGCAAGGAAGTGTCACATTTACATCCATCTGAATCGTAGACGAGGAATGCATAACGTTTCGCAAAGAATATTATATCTTATCCTGAAACATAGATATGAGATGGGATATCACGTTTTAAGAAGCATTAGAACTCCATCCCTACGATAGGTAGACATTTGCAAACGCTATTTCCTTGCAAGGAAGTGTCGCATTTACATTCATTTGAAGAGTAGACGAGGAACACATAACACTTCGCAAATCATGTTATATCTTACCATGAAACATAGAAATGAGATGCGATATCGTGTTTTAAGAATCATATGAAGTGTCGCATTTACTTTCATTTGAATCGTAGACGAGGAATGCATAACACTTCGCAACGAATATTATATCTTATCATGAAACATAGATATGAAATGCAATATCATGAAACATGGAAATGAGATGCGATATCTCGTTTTAAGAAGCATTTGAACTCTATTGCTTCGATACGTAGACATCTGCAAACGCTACGTCCTAGCAAGGAAGTGTCGCATTTACGTCCATTTGAATCGTAGACGAGGAGTGCATAACATTTCGCAAAGAATATTATATCTTATCCTGAAACATAGATATGAGATGCGATATCACGTTTTAAGAAGCATTAGAACTCCATCCCTACGATAGGTAGACATTTGCAAACGCTATTTCCTTGCAAGGAAGTGTCGCATTTACATTCATTTGAAGAGTAGACGAGGAACACATAACACTTCGCAAATCATGTTATATCTTACCATGAAACATAGAAATGAGATGCGATATCGTGTTTTAAGAAGCATTAGAACTCTATTGCTACGATACCTTGATATCTGCAGACGCTATTTCCTAGCAAGGAAGTGTCGCATTTAAACTCATTTGAAGTGTAGAGGAGGAATACGTGACACTTCGCAAATCATATTATATCTTACCATGAAACATAGAAATGAGATGCGATATCGCCTTTTAAGAAGCATTAGAACACTATTGCTACAATAGGCAGACATTTTGCAAACGCTATTTCCTGGCAAGGAAGTGTCGCATTTACATTCATTTGAAGTGTAGACGAGGAATACATAACACTTCGCAAATCATGTTATATCTTACCATGAAACATAGAAATGAGATGCGATATCGCGTTTTAAGAAGAATTAGAACTCTATTGCTACGATACCTAGATATCTGCAGACGCTATTTCCTAGCACGGGAGTGTCGCATTTACATTCATTTGAAGTGTAGAGGAGGAATACATAACATTTCGCAAATCATATTACATCTTACCATGAAACATAGAAATGAGATGCGATATCGCGTTTTAAGAAGCATTAGAACTCTATTGCTACGATACCTAGACATCTGCAGACGCTATTTCCTAGCAAGGAAGTGTCGCATTTACATTCATTTGAAGTGTAGAGGAGGAATACATAACACTTCGCAAATCATATTACATCTTACCATGAAACATAGAAATGAGATGCGATATCGCGTTTTAAGAAGCATTAGAACTCTATTGCTACGATGCCTAGACATCTGCAGACGCTATTTCCTAGCAAGGAAGTGTCGCATTTACATTCATTTGAAGTGTAGACGAGGAATACATGACACTTCGCAAATCATATTATATCTTACCATGAAACATAAAAATGAGATGCGATATCGCGTTTTAAGAAGCATTAGAACTCTATTGCTACGATACCAAGATATCTGCAGACGCTATTTCCTAGCAAGGAAGTGTCGCATTTACATTCATTTGAAGTGTAGACGAGGAATACATAACACTTCGCAAATCATATTATATCTTACCATGAAACATAGAAATGAGATGCGATATCGCGTTATTAGAATCATATGAACTCTATTGCTACGATACGTAGACATCTGCAAACGCTATTTCCTTGCAGGGAAGTGTCGCATTTACTTTCATTTGAATCGTAGACGAGGAATACAGAACGCTTTGCAATGAATATTATATCTTACCATGAAACATAGAAATGAGATGCGATATCGCGTTTTAAGAAGCATTAGAACTCTATTGCTACGATACCTAGACATCTGCGGACGCTATTTCCTAGTAAGGAAGTGTCGCATTTACATTCATTTGAAGTGTAGACGAGGAATACATGACACTTCGCAATGAATATTATATCTTATCATGAAACATAGATATGAGATGCGATATCTCGTTTTAAGAAGCATTTGAACTCTATTGCTACGATACCTAGATATCTGCAGACGCTATTTCCTAGCAAGGATGTGTCGCATTTACATTCATTTGAAGTGTAGACGAAGAATACGTAACACTTCGCAAATCATAATATATCTTACCATGAAACAGAAATGAGCTGCGATATCGCGTTTTAAGAAGCATTAGAAATCTATTGCTACGATAGGTAGACATTTGCAAACGCTATTTCCTTGCAAGGAAGCGTCGCATTTACATTCATTTGAAGTGTAGAGGAGGAATACATAACACTTCGCATATCATATTACATCTTACCATGAAACATAGAAATGAGATGCGATATCGCGTTTTAAGAAGCATTAGAACTCTATTGCTACGATACCTAGACATCTGCAGACGCTATTTCCTAGCAAGGAAGTGTCGCATTTACATTCATTTGAAGTGTAGACGAGGAATACATGACACTTCGCAAATCATATTATATCTTACCATGAAACATAGAAATGAGATGCGATATCGCGTTTTAAGAAGCATTAGAACTCTATTGCTACGATACCTAGACATCTGCGGACGCTATTTCCTAGTAAGGAAGTGTCGCATTTACATTCATTTGAAGTGTAGACGAGGAATACATGACACTTCGCAATGAATATTATATCTTATCATGAAACAAAGATATGAGATGCGATATCTCGTTTTAAGAAGCATTTGAACTCTATTGCTACGATACCTAGACATCTACAGATGCTATTTCCTAGCAAGGAAGTGTCACATTTACATTCATTTGAAGTGTAGACGAGGAATACATGACACTTCGCAAATCATATTATATCTTACCATGAAACATAGAAATGAGATGCGATATCGCGTTTTAAGAAGCATTAGAACACAATTGCTACGATAGGTAGACATTTGCAAACGCTATTTCCTAGCAAGGAAGTGTCGCATTTGTATTCATTTGAAGTGTAGGCGAGGAATACATAACACTTCGCAATGAATATTACATCTTATCATGAAACATGGAAATGAGATGCGATATCTCGTTTTAAGAAGCATTTGAACTCTATCGCTACGATACCTGGACATCTGCAGACGCTATTTCCTAGCAAGCAAGTATCGCGTTTACATTAATTTGAAGTGTAGACGAGGAATACATAACACTTCGCAAATCATATTATATCTTACCATGAAACATAGAAATCAGATGCGATATCGCGTTTTAAGAAGCATTAGAAAGCTATTGCTACGATACGTCGATATCTGCAAACGCTATTTCCTAGCGAGGAAGTATCGCATTCACATTCATTTGAAGTGTAGACGAGGAATACATAACACTTCGTAAATCATGTTATGTCTTACCATGGAACATAGAAATGAGATGCGATATCGCGTTCTAAGAATCATATGAACTCTATTGCTATGATACGTAGACATCTGCAAACGCTATTTCCTAGCGAGGAAGTGTCGCATTCACATTCATTTGAAGTGTAGGCGAGGAATACATGACACTTCGCAAATCATATTATATCTTACCATGAAACAGAAATGAGCTGCGATTTCGCGTTTTAAGAAGCATTAGAAAGCTGTTGCTTCGATACGTAGACATCTGCAAACGCTATGTCCTAGCAAGGAAGTGTCGCATTTACATCCATTTAAATCGTAGACGAGGAATACATGACACTTCGCAAATCATATTATATCTTACCATGAAACATAGAAATGAGATGCGATATCGCGTTTTAAGAAGAAATAGAACACAATTGCTACGATAGGTAGACATTTGCAAACGCTATTTCCTGGCAAGGAAGTGTCGCATTTACATTCATTTGAAGTGTAGAGGAGGAATACATAACACTTCGCCAAACATATTACATCTTACCATGAAACATAGAAATGAGATGCGATTTCGCGTTTTAAGTAGCATTAGAAAGCTATTGCTACGATACGTAGACATCCGCAAACGCTATTTCCTACCGAGGAAGTATCGCATTCACATTCATTTGAAGTGTAGACGAGGAATACATAACACTTCGCAAATCATGTTATATCTTACCATGAAACATAGAAATGAGATGCGATATCGCGTTTTAAGAATCATATGAACTCTATCGCTACGATACCTGGACATCTGCAGACGCTATTTCCTAGCAAGCAAGTATCGCATTTACATTAATTTGAAGTGCAGACGAGGAATACATAACACTTCGCAAATCATATTATATCTTACCATGAAACATAGAAATGAGATGCGATATCGCGTTCTAAGAAGCATTAGAACTCTATTGCTACGATACGTAGACATCTGCAAACGCTATTTCCTTGCAGGGAAGTGTCGCATATACTTTCATTTGAATCGTAGACGAGGAATGCAGAACGCTTCGCAATGAATATTATATCTTGCCATGAAACATAGAAATGAGATGCGATTTCGCGTTTTAAGAAGCATTAGAAAGCTATTGCTACGATACGTAGACATCTGCAAACGCTATTTCCTAGCGAGGAAGTATCGCATTCACATTCATTTCAAGTGTAGACGAGGAATACATAACACATCGCAAATCATGTTATATCTTACCATCAAACATAGAAATGAGATGCGATATCGCGTTTTAAGAAGCATTATAACCCTATTGCTACGATACCTAGACATCTGCAGACGCTATTTCCTAGCAAGGAAGTGTCGCATTTACATTCATTTGAAGTGTAGACGAGGAATAAGTGACACTTCGCAAATCATATTATATCTTACCATGAAACATAGAAATGAGATGCGATATCGCGTTTTAAGAATCATATGAACACTATTGCTACGATACGTAGACATCTGCAGACGCTATTTCCTAGCAAGGAAGTGTCGCATTTACATTCATTTGAAGTGTAGACGAGGAATACATAACACTTCGCAAATCATATTATATCTTACCATGAAACATAGAAATGAGATGCGATATCGCGTTATTAGAATCATATGAACTCTATTGCTACGATACGTAGACATCTGCAAACGCTATTTCCTTGCAGGGAAGTGTCGCATTTACTTTCATTTGAATCGTAGACGAGGAATACAGAACGCTTTGCAATGAATATTATATCTTACCATGAAACATAGAAATGAGATGCGATATCGCGTTTTAAGAAGCATTAGAACTCTATTGCTACGATACCTAGACATCTGCGGACGCTATTTCCTAGTAAGGAAGTGTCGCATTTACATTCATTTGAAGTGTAGACGAGGAATACATGACACTTCGCAATGAATATTATATCTTATCATGAAACATAGATATGAGATGCGATATCTCGTTTTAAGAAGCATTTGAACTCTATTGCTACGATACCTAGATATCTGCAGACGCTATTTCCTAGCAAGGATGTGTCGCATTTACATTCATTTGAAGTGTAGACGAGGAATACGTAACACTTCGCAAATCATAATATATCTTACCATGAAACAGAAATGAGCTGCGATATCGCGTTTTAAGAAGCATTAGAAATCTATTGCTACGATAGGTAGACATTTGCAAACGCTATTTCCTTGCAAGGAAGCGTCGCATTTACATTCATTTGAAGTGTAGAGGAGGAATACATAACACTTCGCATATCATATTACATCTTACCATGAAACATAGAAATGAGATGCGATATCGCGTTTTAAGAAGCATTAGAACTCTATTGCTACGATACCTAGACATCTGCAGACGCTATTTCCTAGCAAGGAAGTGTCGCATTTACATTCATTTGAAGTGTAGACGAGGAATACATGACACTTCGCAAATCATATTATATCTTACCATGAAACATAGAAATGAGATGCGATATCGCGTTTTAAGAAGCATTAGAACTCTATTGCTACGATACCTAGACATCTGCGGACGCTATTTCCTAGTAAGGAAGTGTCGCATTTACATTCATTTGAAGTGTAGACGAGGAATACATGACACTTCGCAATGAATATTATATCTTATCATGAAACAAAGATATGAGATGCGATATCTCGTTTTAAGAAGCATTTGAACTCTATTGCTACGATACCTAGACATCTACAGATGCTATTTCCTAGCAAGGAAGTGTCACATTTACATTCATTTGAAGTGTAGACGAGGAATACATGACACTTCGCAAATCATATTATATCTTACCATGAAACATAGAAATGAGATGCGATATCGCGTTTTAAGAAGCATTAGAACACAATTGCTACGATAGGTAGACATTTGCAAACGCTATTTCCTAGCAAGGAAGTGTCGCATTTGTATTCATTTGAAGTGTAGGCGAGGAATACATAACACTTCGCAATGAATATTACATCTTATCATGAAACATGGAAATGAGATGCGATATCTCGTTTTAAGAAGCATTTGAACTCTATCGCTACGATACCTGGACATCTGCAGACGCTATTTCCTAGCAAGCAAGTATCGCGTTTACATTAATTTGAAGTGTAGACGAGGAATACATAACACTTCGCAAATCATATTATATCTTACCATGAAACATAGAAATCAGATGCGATATCGCGTTTTAAGGAGCATTAGAAAGCTATTGCTACGATACGTCGATATCTGCAAACGCTATTTCCTAGCGAGGAAGTATCGCATTCACATTCATTTGAAGTGTAGACGAGGAATACATAACACTTCGTAAATCATGTTATGTCTTACCATGAAACATAGAAATGAGATGCGATATCGCGTTCTAAGAATCATATGAACTCTATTGCTATGATACGTAGACATCTGCAAACGCTATTTCCTAGCGAGGAAGTGTCGCATTCACATTCATTTGAAGTGTAGGCTAGGAATACATGACACTTCGCAAATCAGATTATATCTTACCATGAAACAGAAATGAGCTGCGATTTCGCGTTTTAAGAAGCATTAGAAAGCTATTGCTTCGATACGTAGACATCTGCAAACGCTATGTCCTAGCAAGGAAGTGTCGCATTTACATCCATTTAAATCGTAGACGAGGAATACATGACACTTCGCAAATCATATTATATCTTACCATGAAACATAGAAATGAGATGCGATATCGCGTTTTAAGAAGAAATAGAACACAATTGCTACGATAGGTAGACATTTGCAAACGCTATTTCCTGGCAAGGAAGTGTCGCATTTACATTCATTTGAAGTGTAGAGGAGGAATACATAACACTTCGCAAAACATATTACATCTTACCATGAAACATAGAAATGAGATGCGATTTCGCGTTTTAAGTAGCATTAGAAAGCTATTGCTACGATACGTAGACATCCGCAAACGCTATTTCCTAGCGAGGAACTATCGCATTCACATTCATTTGAAGTGTAGACGAGGAATACATAACACTTCTCAAATCATGTTATATCTTACCATGAAACATAGAAATGAGATGCGATATTTCGTTTTAAGAATCATATGAACCCTATCGCTACGATACCTGGACATCTGCAGACGCTATTTCCTAGCAAGCAAGTATCGCATTTACATTAATTTGAAGTGTAGACGAGGAATACATAACACTTCGCAAATCATATTATATCTTACCATGAAACATAGAAATGAGATGCGATATCGCGTTTTAAGAAGCATTAGAAATCTATTGCTACGATACGTAGACATCTGCAAACGCTATTTTCTAGCGAGGAAGTGTCGCATTCACATTCATTTGAAGTGTAGACGAGGAATACATAACACTTCGCAAATCATATTATATCTTACCATGAAACATAGAAATGAGATGCGATTTCGCGTTTTAAAAAGCATTAGAAAGCTATTGCTACGATACGTAGACATCTGCAAACGCTATTTCCTAGCGAGGAAGTATCGAATTCACATTCATTTGAAGTGTAGTCGAGGAATACATAACACTTCGCAAATCATGTTATATCTTACCATGAAACATAGAAATGAGATGCGATATCGCGTTTTAAGAATCATATGAACTCTATTGCTACGATACGTAGACATCTGCAAACGCTATTTCCTAGCGAGGAAGTGTCGCATTTACATTCATTTGAAGTGCAGACGAGGAATACATAACACTTCGCAAATCATATTATATCTTACCATGAAACATAGAAATGAGATGCGATATCGCGTTCTAAGAAGCATTAGAACTCTATTGCTACGATACGTAGACATCTGCAAACGCTATTTCCTTGCAGGGAAGTGTCGCATATACTTTCATTTGAATCGTAGACGAGGAATGCAGAACGCTTCGCAATGAATATTATATCTTGCCATGAAACATAGAAATGAGATGCGATTTCGCGTTTTAAGAAGCATTAGAAAGCTATTGCTACGATACGTAGACATCTGCAAACGCTATTTCCTAGCGAGGAAGTATCGCATTCACATTCATTTCAAGTGTAGACGAGGAATACATAACACATCGCAAATCATGTTATATCTTACCATCAAACATAGAAATGAGATGCGATATCGCGTTTTAAGAAGCATTATAACCCTATTGCTACGATACCTAGACATCTGCAGACGCTATTTCCTAGCAAGGAAGTGTCGCATTTACATTCATTTGAAGTGTAGACGAGGAATAAGTGACACTTCGCAAATCATATTATATCTTACCATGAAACATAGAAATGAGATGCGATATCGCGTTTTAAGAATCATATGAACACTATTGCTACGATACGTAGACATCTGCAAACGCTATTTCCTAGCGAGGAAGTGTCGCATTTACATTCATTTGAAGTGCAGACGAGGAATACATAACACTTCGCAAATCATATTATATCTTACCATGAAACATAGAAATGAGATGCGATATCGCGTTCTAAGAAGCATTAGAACTCTATTGCTACGATACGTAGACATCTGCAAACGCTATTTCCTTGCAGGGAAGTGTCGCATATACTTTCATTTGAATCGTAGACGAGGAATGCAGAACGCTTCGCAATGAATATTATA
Source organism: Xylocopa sonorina (assembly GCF_050948175.1). Taxonomy (NCBI): domain Eukaryota; kingdom Metazoa; phylum Arthropoda; class Insecta; order Hymenoptera; family Apidae; genus Xylocopa; species Xylocopa sonorina. The sequence continues at coordinate 1,720,233 of NW_027490108.1, read as the reverse complement.
TCTTGCCATGAAACATAGAAATGAGATGCGATTTCGCGTTTTAAGAAGCATTAGAAAGCTATTGCTACGATACGTAGACATCTGCAAACGCTATTTCCTAGCGAGTAAGTATCGCATTCACATTCATTTGAAGTGTAGACGAGGAATACATAACACTTCGCAAATCATGTTATATCTTACCATCAAACATAGAAATGAGATGCGATATCGCGTTTTAAGAAGCATTATAACCCTATTGCTACGATACCTAGACATCTGCAGACGCTATTTCCTAGCAAGGAAGTGTTGCATTTACATTCATTTGAAGTGTAGACGAGGAATACGTGACACTTCGCAAATCATATTATATCTTACCATGAAACAGAAATGAGCTGCGATATCGCGTTTTAAGAAGCATTAGAAATCTATTGCTACGATAGGTAGACATTTGCAAACGCTATTTCCTAGCGAGGAAGTATCGCATTCACATTCATTTGAAGTGTAGACGAGGAATACATGACACTTCGCAAATCATATTATATCTTACCATGAAACATGGAAATGAGATGCGATATCGCGTTTTAAGAAGCATTAGAACTCTATTGCTACGATACCTAGACATCTGCGGACGCTATTTCCTAGTAAGGAAGTGTCGCATTTACATTCATTTGAAGTGTAGACGAGGAATACATGACACTTCGCAATGAATATTATATCTTATCATGAAACATAGATATGAGATGCGATATCTCGTTTTAAGAAGCATTTGAACTCTATTGCTACGATACCTAGATATCTGCAGACGCTATTTCCTAGCAAGGATGTGTCGCATTTACATTCATTTGAAGTGTAGACGAGGAATACATGACACTTCGCAAATCATATTGTATCTTACCATGAAACATAGAAATGAGATGCGATATCGCGTTTTAAGAAGCATTAGAAAGCTATTGCTACGATACGTCGATATCTGCAAACGCTATTTCCTAGCGAGGAAGTATCGCATTCACATTCATTTGAAGTGTAGACGAGGAATACATAACACTTCGTAAATCATGTTATATCTTACCATGAAACATAGAAATGAGATGCGTTATCGCGATTTAAGAATCATATGAACTCTATTGCTACGATACGTAGACATCTGCAATCGTTATTTCCTTTCAAGGAAGTGTCGCATTTACTTTCATTTGAATCGTAGACGAGAAATGCAAGAGACTTCGCAATGAATATTATATCTGATCATGAAACATAGATATGAGATGCAATATCTCGTTTTAAGAAGCATTAGAACTCTATTGCAGCGATACCTAGACATCTGCAGACGCTATTTCCTAGCAAGGAAGTGTCGCATTTACATTCATTTGAAGTGTAGACGAGGAATACATGACACTTCGCAAATCATATTATATCTTACCATGAAACATAGAAATGAGATGCGATATCGCGTTTTAAGAAGCATTAGAAAGCTATTGCTACGATACGTCGATACCTGCAAACGCTATTTCCTAGCGAGGAAGTATCGCATTCACATTCATTTGAAGTGTAGACGAGGAATACATAACACTTCGTAAATCATGTTATATCTTACCATGAAACATAGAAATGAGATGCGATATCGCGTTTTAAGAATCATATGAACTCTATTGCTACGATACGTAGACATCTGCAAACGCTATTTCCTAGCGAGGAAGTGTCGCATTCACATTCATTTGAAGTGTAGGCGAGGAATACATGACACTTCGCAAATCATATTATATCTTACCATGAAACATAGAAATGAGATGCGATATCGCGTTTTAAGAAGCATTAGAAAGCTATTGCTACGATACGTCGATATCTGCAAACGCTATTTCCTAGCGAGGAAGTATCGCATTCACATTCATTTGAAGTGTAGACGAGGAATACATAACACTTCGTAAATCATGTTATATCTTACCATGAAACATAGAAATGAGATGCGATATCGCGTTTTAAGAATCATATGAACTCTATTGATACGATACGTAGACATCTGCAATCGTTATTTCCTTGCAAGGAAGTGTCGCATTTACTTTCATTTGAATCGTAGACGAGTAATGCAAGAGACTTCGCACTGAATATTATATCTTATCATGAAACATAGATATGAGATGCAATATCTCGTTTTAAGAAGCATTAGAACTCTATTGCTGCGATACCTAGACATCTGCAGACGCTATTTCCTAGCAAGGAAGTGTCGCAATTACATTCATTTGAAGTGTAGACGAGGAATACATGACACTTCGCAAATCATATTATATCTTACCATGAAACATAGAAATGAGATGCGATATCGCGTTTTAAGAAGCATTAGAACTCTATTGCTACGATAGGTAAACATCTGCAAACTCTATTTCCTTGCAAGGAAGTGTCGCATTTACAATCATTTGAAGTGTAGACGAGGAATACATAACACTTCGCAAATCATATTATATCTTACCATGAAACATAGAAATGAGATGCGATTTCGCGTTTTAAGTAGCATTAGAAAGCTATTGCTACGATACGTAGACATCCGCAAACGCTATTTCCTAGCGAGGAAGTATCGCATTCACATTCATTTGAAGTATAGACGAGGAATACATAACACTTCGCAAATCATGTTATATCTTACCATGAAACATAGAAATGAGATGCGATATCGCGTTTTAAGAAGCATTTGAACTCTATTGCTTCGATACGTAGACATCTGCAAACGCTATTTCCTTGCAAGGAAGTGTCGCATTTACATTCATTTGAAGTGTAGACGAGGAATACATGACACTTCGCAAATCATATTATATCTTACCATGAAACATATAAATGAGATGCGATATCGTGTTTTAAGAAGCATTAGAACTCTATTGCTACGATACCTAGACATCTGCAGACGCTATTTCGTAGCGAGGAAGTGTCGCATTCACATTCATTTGAAGTGTAGACGAAGAATACATAACACTTTGCAAATCATATCATATCTTACCATGAAACATAGAAATGAGATGCGATTTCGCGTTTTAAGAAGCATTAGAAAGCTATTGCTACGATACGTAGACATCTGCAAACGCTATTTCCTAGCGAGGAAGTATCGCATTCACATTCATTTGAAGTGTAGACGAGGAATACATAACACTTCGCAATGAATATTATATCTTACCATGAAACATAGAAATGAGATGCGATTTCGCGTTTTAAGTAGCATTAGAAAGCTATTGCTACGATACCTAGACATCTGCAGACGCTATTTCCTAGCAAGGAAGTGTCGCATTTACATTCATTTGAAGTGTAGACGAGGAATACATAAAACTTCGCAAATCATATTATATCTTACCATGAAACATAGAAACCAGATGCGATATCGCGTTTTAAGAAGCATTAGAATATCATTGCCACGATAGGTAGACATTTGCAAACGCTATTTCCTGACAAGGAAGTGTCGCATTTACATTCATTTGACGTGTAGTGGAGGAATACATAACACTTCGCAAATCATATTATATCTTACCATGAAACATAGAAATGAGATGCGACATCGCGTTTTAAGAAGCAATAGAAATCTATTGATACGATACGTAGACATCTGCAAACGCTATTTCCTAGCGAGGAAGTGTCGCATTCACATTCATTTGAATTGTAGGCGAGGAATACATGACACTTCGCAAATCATATTATATCTTACCATGAAACATAGAAATGAGATGCGATATTGCGTTTTAAGAAGCATTAGAACTCTATTGCTACGATAGGTAAACATCTGCAAACGCTATTTCCTTGCAAGGAAGTGTCGCATTTACATTCATTTGAAGTGTAGACGAGGAATACATGACACTTCGCAAATCATATTATATCTTACCATGAAACATAGAAATGAGATGCGATATCGCGTTATTAGAATCATATGAACTCTATTGCTACGATACGTAGACATCTGCAAACGCTATTTCCTTGCAGGGAAGTGTCGCATTTACTTTCATTTGAATCGTAGACGAGGAATGCAGAACGCTTTGCAACGAATATTATATATTACCATGAAACATAGAAATGAGATGCGATTTCGCGTTTTAAGAAGCATTAGAAAGCTATTGCTACGATACGTAGACATCTGCAAACGCTATTTCCTAGCGAGGAAGTATCGCATTCACATTCATTTGAAGTGTAGACGAGTAATACATAACACTTCGCAAATCATATTACATCTTACCATGAAACAGAAATGAGATGCGATATCGCGTTTTAAGAAGCATTAGAACTCTATTGCTACGATACCTAGACATCTGCAGACGCTATTTCCTAGCAAGGAAGTGTCGCATTTACATTCATTTGAAGTGTAGACGAGGAATACATGACACTACGCAAATCATATTATATCTTACCATGAAACATAGAAATGAGATGCGATATCGCGCTTTAAGAAGCATTAGAACTCTATTGCTACGATACCTAGACATCTGCAGACGCTATTTCCTAGTAAGGAAGTGTCGCACTTACATTCATTTGAAGTGTAGACGAGGAATACATGACACTTCGCAATGAATATTATATCTTATCATGAAACATAGATATGAGATGCGATATCTCGTTTTAAGAAGCAATTGAACTCTATTGCTACGATACCTAGACATCTGCAGACGCTATTTCCTAGCAAGGACGTGTCACATTTACATTCATTTGAAGTGTAGACGAGGAATACATGACACTTCGCAAATCATATTATATCTTACCATGAAACATAGAAATGAGATGCGATATCGCGTTTTAAGAAGCATTTGAACTCTATTGCTACGATACCTAGACATCTGCAGACGCTATTTCCTAGCAAGGAAGTGTCACATTTACATTCATTTGAAGTGTAGACGAGGAATACATGACACTTCGCAAATCATATTATATCTTACCATGAAACATAGAAATGAGATGCGATATCGCGTTTTAAGAAGCATTAGAACACATTTGCTACGATAGGTAGACATTTGCAAACGCTATTTCCTGGCAAGGAAGTGTCGCATTTACATTCATTTGAAGTGTAGAGGAGGAATACATAACACTTCGCAAAACATATTACATCTTACCATGAAACATAGAAATGAGATGCGATATCGCATTTTAAGAAGCATTATATCTCTATTGCTACGATACCTAGACATCTGCAGACGCTATTTCCTAGCAGAGAAGAGTCGCATTTACATTCATTTGAAGTGTAGACGAGGAATACATGACACTACGCAAATCATATTATATCTTACCATGAAACATAGAAATGGGATGCGATATCGCGTTGTAAGAAGCATTAGAACTCTATTGCTACGGTACCTAGACATCTGCAGACGCTATTTCCTAGCAAGGAAGTGTCGCATTTACATTCATTTGAATTGCAGTCGAGGAATACATGACACTTCGCAAATCATATTATATCTTACCATGAACCATAGAAATGAGATGCAATATCGCGTTTTAAGAAGCATTAGAACTCTATTGCTACGATACGTAGACATCTGCAAACGCTATTTCGTAGCAAGGAAGTATCGCATTTGTATTCATTTGAAGTGTAGGCGAGGAATACATAACACTTCGCAATGAATATTACATCTTATCATGAAACATGGAAATGAGATGCGTTATCTCGTTTTAAGAAGCATTTGAACTCTATTGCTTCGACACGTAGACATCTGCAAACGCTATTTCCTTGCAAGGAAGTGCCGCATTTACATTCATTTGAAGTGTAGACGAGGAATACATAACACTTCGCAAATCATATTACATCTTACCATGATACATAGAACTGAGTTGCGATATCGCGTTTTAAGGAGCATTAGAACTCTATTGCTACGATAGGTAGACATCTGCAGACGCTATTTCCTAGCAAGGAAGTGTCGCATTTACATTCATTTGAAGTGTAGACGAGGAATACATGACACTTCGCAAATCATATTATATCTTACCATGAAACATAGAAATGAGATGCGATTTCGCGTTTTAAGTAGCATTAGAAAGCTATTGCTACGATACGTAGACATCCGCAAACGCTATTTCCTAGCGAGGAAGTATCGCATTCACATTCATTTGAAGTATAGACGAGGAATACATAACACTTCGCAAATCATGTTATATCTTACCATGAAACATAGAAATGAGATGCGATATCGCGTTTTAAGAAGCATTTGAACTCTATTGCTTCGATACGTAGACATCTGCAAACGCTATTTCCTTGCAAGGAAGTGTCGCATTTACATTCATTTGAAGTGTAGACGAGGAATACATGACACTTCGCAAATCATATTATATCTTACCATGAAACATATAAATGAGATGCGATATCGTGTTTTAAGAAGCATTAGAACTCTATTGCTACGATACCTAGACATCTGCAGACGCTATTTCGTAGCGAGGAAGTGTCGCATTCACATTCATTTGAAGTGTAGACGAAGAATACATAACACTTTGCAAATCATATCATATCTTACCATGAAACATAGAAATGAGATGCGATTTCGCGTTTTAAGAAGCATTAGAAAGCTATTGCTACGATACGTAGACATCTGCAAACGCTATTTCCTAGCGAGGAAGTATCGCATTCACATTCATTTGAAGTGTAGACGAGGAATACATAACACTTCGCAATGAATATTATATCTTACCATGAAACATAGAAATGAGATGCGATTTCGCGTTTTAAGTAGCATTAGAAAGCTATTGCTACGATACCTAGACATCTGCAGACGCTATTTCCTAGCAAGGAAGTGTCGCATTTACATTCATTTGAAGTGTAGACGAGGAATACATAAAACTTCGCAAATCATATTATATCTTACCATGAAACATAGAAACCAGATGCGATATCGCGTTTTAAGAAGCATTAGAATATCATTGCCACGATAGGTAGACATTTGCAAACGCTATTTCCTGACAAGGAAGTGTCGCATTTACATTCATTTGACGTGTAGTGGAGGAATACATAACACTTCGCAAATCATATTATATCTTACCATGAAACATAGAAATGAGATGCGACATCGCGTTTTAAGAAGCAATAGAAATCTATTGATACGATACGTAGACATCTGCAAACGCTATTTCCTAGCGAGGAAGTGTCGCATTCACATTCATTTGAATTGTAGGCGAGGAATACATGACACTTCGCAAATCATATTATATCTTACCATGAAACATAGAAATGAGATGCGATATTGCGTTTTAAGAAGCATTAGAACTCTATTGCTACGATAGGTAAACATCTGCAAACGCTATTTCCTTGCAAGGAAGTGTCGCATTTACATTCATTTGAAGTGTAGACGAGGAATACATGACACTTCGCAAATCATATTATATCTTACCATGAAACATAGAAATGAGATGCGATATCGCGTTATTAGAATCATATGAACTCTATTGCTACGATACGTAGACATCTGCAAACGCTATTTCCTTGCAGGGAAGTGTCGCATTTACTTTCATTTGAATCGTAGACGAGGAATGCAGAACGCTTTGCAACGAATATTATATATTACCATGAAACATAGAAATGAGATGCGATTTCGCGTTTTAAGAAGCATTAGAAAGCTATTGCTACGATACGTAGACATCTGCAAACGCTATTTCCTAGCGAGGAAGTATCGCATTCACATTCATTTGAAGTGTAGACGAGTAATACATAACACTTCGCAAATCATATTACATCTTACCATGAAACAGAAATGAGATGCGATATCGCGTTTTAAGAAGCATTAGAACTCTATTGCTACGATACCTAGACATCTGCAGACGCTCTTTCCTAGCAAGGAAGTGTCGCATTTACATTCATTTGAAGTGTAGACGAGGAATACATGACACTACGCAAATCATATTATATCTTACCATGAAACATAGAAATGAGATGCGATATCGCGCTTTAAGAAGCATTAGAACTCTATTGCTACGATACCTAGACATCTGCAGACGCTATTTCCTAGTAAGGAAGTGTCGCACTTACATTCATTTGAAGTGTAGACGAGGAATACATGACACTTCGCAATGAATATTATATCTTATCATGAAACATAGATATGAGATGCGATATCTCGTTTTAAGAAGCAATTGAACTCTATTGCTACGATACCTAGACATCTGCAGACGCTATTTCCTAGCAAGGACGTGTCACATTTACATTCATTTGAAGTGTAGACGAGGAATACATGACACTTCGCAAATCATATTATATCTTACCATGAAACATAGAAATGAGATGCGATATCGCGTTTTAAGAAGCATTTGAACTCTATTGCTACGATACCTAGACATCTGCAGACGCTATTTCCTAGCAAGGAAGTGTCACATTTACATTCATTTGAAGTGTAGACGAGGAATACATGACACTTCGCAAATCATATTATATCTTACCATGAAACATAGAAACGAGATGCGATATCGCGTTTTAAGAAGCATTAGAACACATTTGCTACGATAGGTAGACATTTGCAAACGCTATTTCCTGGCAAGGAAGTGTCGCATTTACATTCATTTGAAGTGTAGAGGAGGAATACATAACACTTCGCAAAACATATTACATCTTACCATGAAACATAGAAATGAGATGCGATATCGCATTTTAAGAAGCATTATATCTCTATTGCTACGATACCTAGACATCTGCAGACGCTATTTCCTAGCAGAGAAGAGTCGCATTTACATTCATTTGAAGTGTAGACGAGGAATACATGACACTACGCAAATCATATTATATCTTACCATGAAACATAGAAATGGGATGCGATATCGCGTTGTAAGAAGCATTAGAACTCTATTGCTACGGTACCTAGACATCTGCAGACGCTATTTCCTAGCAAGGAAGTGTCGCATTTACATTCATTTGAATTGCAGTCGAGGAATACATGACACTTCGCAAATCATATTATATCTTACCATGAACCATAGAAATGAGATGCAATATCGCGTTTTAAGAAGCATTAGAACTCTATTGCTACGATACGTAGACATCTGCAAACGCTATTTCGTAGCAAGGAAGTATCGCATTTGTATTCATTTGAAGTGTAGGCGAGGAATACATAACACTTCGCAATGAATATTACATCTTATCATGAAACATGGAAATGAGATGCGTTATCTCGTTTTAAGAAGCATTTGAACTCTATTGCTTCGACACGTAGACATCTGCAAACGCTATTTCCTTGCAAGGAAGTGCCGCATTTACATTCATTTGAAGTGTAGACGAGGAATACATGACACTTCGCAAATCATATTATATCTTACCATGAAACATAGAAATGAGATGCGATATCGCGCTTTAAGAAGCATTAGAACTCTATTGCTACGATATCTAGACATCTGCAGACGCTATTTCCTAGTAAGGAAGTGTCGCATTTACATTCATTTGAAGTGTAGACGAGGAATACATGACACTTCACAATGAATATTATATCTTATCATGAAACATAGATATGAGATGCGATATCTCGTTTTAAGAAGCATTTGAACTCTATTGCTACGATACCTAGACATCTGCAGACGCTATTTCCTAGCAAGGACGTGTCACATTTACATTCATTTGAAGTGTAGACGAGGAATACATGACACTTCGCAAATCATATTATATCTTACCATGAAACATAGAAATGAGATGCGATATCGCGTTTTAAGAAGCATTAGTACTCTATTGCTACGATACCTAGACATCTGCAGACGCTATTTCCTAGCAAAGAAGTGTCGCATTTACATTCATTTGAAGTGTAGACGAGGAACACATGACACTTCGCAAATCATATTATATCTTACCATGAAACATAGAAATGAGATGCGATATCTCGTTTTAGGAAGCATTTGAACTCTATTGCTTCGATACGCAGACATCTGCAAACGCTATGTCCTAGCAAGGAAGTGTCGCATTTACATCCATTTGACTCGCAGACGAGGAATGCATAACACTTCGCAATGAATATTATATCTTATCATGAAACATAGATATGAGATGCAATATCTCGTTTTAAGAAGCATTTGAACTCTATTGCTTCGATACGTAGATATCTGCAAACGCTATTTCCTTGCAAGGAAGTGCCGCATTTACATTCATTTGAAGTGTAGACGAGGAATACATAACACTTCGCAAATCATATTACATCTTACCATGAAACATAGAAATGAGATGCGATATCGCGTTTTAAGAAGCATTAGAACTCTATTGCTACGATACCTAGACATCTGCAGACGCTATTTCCTAGCAAAGAAGTGTCGCATTTACATTCATTTGAAGTGTAGACGAGGAATACATGACACTTCGCAAATCATATTATATCTTACCATGAAACATAGAAATGAGATGCGATATCTCGTTTTAAGAAGCATTTGAACTCCATCCCTACGATAAGTAGACATCTGCAAACGCCATTTCCTTGCAGGGAAGTGTCGCATTTTCATTCATTTGAAGTGTAGACGAGGAATACATAACACTTCGCAAATCATATTATATTTTACCATGAAACATAGAAATGAGATGCGATATCGCGTTTTAAGAAGCATTAGAACACATTTGCTACGATAGGTAGACATTTGCAAACGCTATTTCCTGGCAAGGAAGTGTCGCATTTACATTCATTTGAAGTGTAGAGGAGGAATACATAACACTTCGCAAAACATATTACATCTTACCATGAAACATAGAAATGAGATGCGATATCGCGTTTTAAGAAGCATTATATCTCTATTGCTACGATACCTAGACATCTGCAGACGCTATTTCCTAGCAGAGAAGAGTCGCATTTACATTCATTTGAAGTGTAGACGAGGAATACATGACACTACGCAAATCATATTATATCTTACCATGAAACATAGAAATGGGATGCGATATCGCGTTTTAAGAAGCATTAGAACTCTATTGCTACGATACCTAGACATCTGCAGACGCTATTTCCTAGCAAAGAAGTGTCGCATTTACATTCATTTGAAGTGTAGACGAGGAACACATGACACTTCGCAAATCATATTATATCTTACCATGAAACATAGAAATGAGATGCGATATCTCGTTTTAAGAAGCATTTGAACTCTATTGCTTCGATACGCAGACATCTGCAAACGCTATGTCCTAGCAAGGAAGTGTCGCATTTACATCCATTTGACTCGTAGACGAGGAATGCATAACACTTCGCAATGAATATTATATCTTACCATGAAACATAGAAATGAGATGCGATATCGCGTTTTAAGAAGCATTAGCACCCTATTGCTTCGATACGCAGACATCTGCAAACGCTATGTCCTACCAAGGAAGTGTCGCATTTACATCCATTTGACTCGTAGACGAGGAATGCATAACACTTCGCAATGAATATTATATCTTATCATGAAACATAGATATGAGATGCAATATCTCGTTTTAAGAAGCATTTGAACTCTATTGCTTCGATACGTAGACATCTGCAAACGCTATTTCCTTGCAAGGAAGTGCCGCATTTACATTCATTTGAAGTGTAGACGAGGAATGCATAACACTTCGCAATGAATATTATATCTTATCTTGAAACATAGATATGAGATGCGATAACACGTTTTAAGAAGCATTAGAACTCCATCCCTACGATAAGTAGACATCTGCAAACGCCATTTCCTTGCAGGGAAGTGTCGCATTTTCATTCATTTGAAGTGTAGACGAGGAATACATAACACTTCGCAAATCATATTATATCTTACCATGAAACATAGAAATGAGATGCGATATCTCGTTTTAAGAAGCATTTGAACTCTATTGCTTCGATACGCAGACATCTGCAATCGTTATTTCCTTGGAAGGAAGTGTCGCATTTACATCCATTTGACTCGTAGACGAGGAATGCATAACACTTCGCAATGAATATTATAGCTTACCATGAAACATAGAAATGAGATGCAATATCGCGTTTTAAGAAGCATTAGAACTCTATTGCTACGATACCTAGACATCTGCAGACGCTATTTCCTAGCAAAGAAGTGTCGCATTTACATTCATTTGAAGTGTAGACGAGGAATACATGACACTTCGCAAATCATATTATATCTTACCATGAAACATAGAAATGAGATGCGATATCTCGTTTTAAGAAGCATTTGAACACTATTGCTTCGATACGCAGACATCTGCAAGCGCTATGTCCTAGCAAGGAAGTGTCGCATTTACATCCATTTGACTAGTAGACGAGGAATGCATAACACTTCGCAATGAATATTATATCTTACCATGAAACATAGAAATGAGATGCGATATCGCGTTTTAAGAAGCATTAGAACTCTATTGCTACGATACCTAGACATCTGCAGACGCTATTTCCTAGCAAAGAAGTGTCGCATTTACATTCATTTGAAGTGTAGACGAGGAATACATGACACTTCGCAAATCATATTATATCTTACCATGAAACATAGAAATGAGATGCGATATCGCGTTTTAAGAAGCATTTGAACTCTATTGCTACGATACGTAGACATCTGCAAACGCTATTTCCTAGCAAGGAAGTGTCGCATTTACATTCATTTGAAGTGTAGGCGAGGAATACATAACACTTCGCAATGAATATTACATCTTATCATGAAACATGGAAATGAGATGCGATATCTCGTTTTAAGAAGCATTTGAACTCTATTGCTTCGATACGCAGACATCTGCAAACGCTATGTCCTAGCAAGGAAGTGTCGCATTTACATCCATTTGACTCGTAGACGAGGAATGCATAACACTTCGCAATGAATATTATATCTTATCTTGAAACATAGATATGAGATGCGATATCACGTTTTAAGAAGCATTAGAACTCCATCCCTACGATAAGTAGACATCTGCAAACGCCATTTCCTAGTAAGGAAGTGTCGCATTTACATTCATTTGAAGTGCAGACGAGGAATACATGACACTTCGCAAATCATATTACATCTTACCATGAAACATAGAAATGAGATGCGATATCGCGTTTTAAGAAGCATTAGAACTCTATTGCTACGATACCTAGACATCTGCAGACGCTATTTCCTAGAAAAGAAGTGTCGCATTTACATTCATTTGAAGTGTAGACGAGGAATACATGACACTTCGCAAATCATATTATATCTTACCATGAAACATAGAAATGAGATGCGATATCTCGTTTTAAGAAGCATTTGAACTCTATTGCTTCGATACGCAGACATCTGCAAACGCTATGTCCTAGCAAGGAAGTGTCGCATTTACATCCATTTGACTCGTAGACGAGGAATGCATAACACTTCGCAATGAATATTATATCTTACCATGAAACATAGAAATGAGATGCGATATCGCGATTTAAGAAGCATTTGAACTCTATTGCTACGATACCTAGACATCTGCAGACGCTATTTCCTAGCAAAGAAGTGTCGCATTTACATTCATTTGAAGTGTAGACGAGGAATACATGACACTTCGCAAATCATATTATATCTTACCATGAAACATAGAAATGAGATGCGATATCGCGTTTTAAGAAGCATTAGAACTCTATTGCTTCGATACGCAGACATCTGCAAACGCTATGTCCTAGCAAGGAAGTGTCGCATTTACATCCATTTGACTCGTAGACGAGGAATGCATAACACTTCGCAATGAATATTATATCTTACCATGAAACATAGAAATGAGATGCGATATCGCGTTTTAAGAAGCATTAGAACTCTATTGCTACGATACCTAGACATCTGCAGACGCTATTTCCTAGCAAAGAAGTGTCGCAGTTACATTCATTTGAAGTGTAGACGAGGAATACATGACACTTCGCAAATCATATTATATCTTACCATGAAACATAGAAATGAGATGCGATATCGCGTTTTAAGAAGCATTTGAACTCTATTGCTACGATACCTAGACATCTGCAGACGCTATTTCCTAGCAAGGAAGTGTCACATTTACATTCATTTGAAGTGTAGACGAGGAATACATGACACTTCGCAAATCATATTATATCTTACCATGAAACATAGAAATGAGATGCGATATCGCGTTTTAAGAAGCATTAGAACACATTTGCTACGATAGGTAGACATTTGCAAACGCTATTTCCTGGCAAGGAAGTGTCGCATTTACATTCATTTGAAGTGTAGAGGAGGAATACATAACACTTCGCAAAACATATTACATCTTACCATGAAACATAGAAATGAGATGCGATATCGCATTTTAAGAAGCATTATATCTCTATTGCTACGATACCTAGACATCTGCAGACGCTATTTCCTAGCAGAGAAGAGTCGCATTTACATTCATTTGAAGTGTAGACGAGGAATACATGACACTACGCAAATCATATTATATCTTACCATGAAACATAGAAATGGGATGCGATATCGCGTTGTAAGAAGCATTAGAACTCTATTGCTACGGTACCTAGACATCTGCAGACGCTATTTCCTAGCAAGGAAGTGTCGCATTTACATTCATTTGAATTGCAGTCGAGGAATACATGACACTTCGCAAATCATATTATATCTTACCATGAACCATAGAAATGAGATGCAATATCGCGTTTTAAGAAGCATTAGAACTCTATTGCTACGATACGTAGACATCTGCAGACGCTATTTCCTAGCAAGGAAGTGTCGCATTTACATTCATTTGAAGTGTAGACGAGGAATACATGACACTTCGCAAATCATATTATATCTTACCATGAAACATAGAAATGAGATGCGATATCGCGCTTTAAGAAGCATTAGAACTCTATTGCTACGATATCTAGACATCTGCAGACGCTATTTCCTAGTAAGGAAGTGTCGCATTTACATTCATTTGAAGTGTAGACGAGGAATACATGACACTTCACAATGAATATTATATCTTATCATGAAACATAGATATGAGATGCGATATCTCGTTTTAAGAAGCATTTGAACTCTATTGCTACGATACCTAGACATCTGCAGACGCTATTTCCTAGCAAGGACGTGTCACATTTACATTCATTTGAAGTGTAGACGAGGAATACATGACACTTCGCAAATCATATTATATCTTACCATGAAACATAGAAATGAGATGCGATATCGCGTTTTAAGAAGCATTAGTACTCTATTGCTACGATACCTAGACATCTGCAGACGCTATTTCCTAGCAAAGAAGTGTCGCATTTACATTCATTTGAAGTGTAGACGAGGAACACATGACACTTCGCAAATCATATTATATCTTACCATGAAACATAGAAATGAGATGCGATATCTCGTTTTAGGAAGCATTTGAACTCTATTGCTTCGATACGCAGACATCTGCAAACGCTATGTCCTAGCAAGGAAGTGTCGCATTTACATCCATTTGACTCGCAGACGAGGAATGCATAACACTTCGCAATGAATATTATATCTTATCATGAAACATAGATATGAGATGCAATATCTCGTTTTAAGAAGCATTTGAACTCTATTGCTTCGATACGTAGACATCTGCAAACGCTATTTCCTTGCAAGGAAGTGCCGCATTTACATTCATTTGAAGTGTAGACGAGGAATACATAACACTTCGCAAATCATATTACATCTTACCATGAAACATAGAAATGAGATGCGATATCGCGTTTTAAGAAGCATTAGAACTCTATTGCTACGATACCTAGACATCTGCAGACGCTATTTCCTAGCAAAGAAGTGTCGCATTTACATTCATTTGAAGTGTAGACGAGGAATACATGACACTTCGCAAATCATATTATATCTTACCATGAAACATAGAAATGAGATGCGATATCTCGTTTTAAGAAGCATTTGAACTCCATCCCTACGATAAGTAGACATCTGCAAACGCCATTTCCTTGCAGGGAAGTGTCGCATTTTCATTCATTTGAAGTGTAGACGAGGAATACATAACACTTCGCAAATCATATTATATTTTACCATGAAACATAGAAATGAGATGCGATATCGCGTTTTAAGAAGCATTAGAACACATTTGCTACGATAGGTAGACATTTGCAAACGCTATTTCCTGGCAAGGAAGTGTCGCATTTACATTCATTTGAAGTGTAGAGGAGGAATACATAACACTTCGCAAAACATATTACATCTTACCATGAAACATAGAAATGAGATGCGATATCGCGTTTTAAGAAGCATTATATCTCTATTGCTACGATACCTAGACATCTGCAGACGCTATTTCCTAGCAGAGAAGAGTCGCATTTACATTCATTTGAAGTGTAGACGAGGAATACATGACACTACGCAAATCATATTATATCTTACCATGAAACATAGAAATGGGATGCGATATCGCGTTTTAAGAAGCATTAGAACTCTATTGCTACGATACCTAGACATCTGCAGACGCTATTTCCTAGCAAAGAAGTGTCGCATTTACATTCATTTGAAGTGTAGACGAGGAACACATGACACTTCGCAAATCATATTATATCTTACCATGAAACATAGAAATGAGATGCGATATCTCGTTTTAAGAAGCATTTGAACTCTATTGCTTCGATACGCAGACATCTGCAAACGCTATGTCCTAGCAAGGAAGTGTCGCATTTACATCCATTTGACTCGTAGACGAGGAATGCATAACACTTCGCAATGAATATTATATCTTACCATGAAACATAGAAATGAGATGCGATATCGCGTTTTAAGAAGCATTAGCACCCTATTGCTTCGATACGCAGACATCTGCAAACGCTATGTCCTACCAAGGAAGTGTCGCATTTACATCCATTTGACTCGTAGACGAGGAATGCATAACACTTCGCAATGAATATTATATCTTATCATGAAACATAGATATGAGATGCAATATCTCGTTTTAAGAAGCATTTGAACTCTATTGCTTCGATACGTAGACATCTGCAAACGCTATTTCCTTGCAAGGAAGTGCCGCATTTACATTCATTTGAAGTGTAGACGAGGAATGCATAACACTTCGCAATGAATATTATATCTTATCTTGAAACATAGATATGAGATGCGATATCACGTTTTAAGAAGCATTAGAACTCCATCCCTACGATAAGTAGACATCTGCAAACGCCATTTCCTTGCAGGGAAGTGTCGCATTTTCATTCATTTGAAGTGTAGACGAGGAATACATAACACTTCGCAAATCATATTATATCTTACCATGAAACATAGAAATGAGATGCGATATCTCGTTTTAAGAAGCATTTGAACTCTATTGCTTCGATACGCAGACATCTGCAATCGTTATTTCCTTGGAAGGAAGTGTCGCATTTACATCCATTTGACTCGTAGACGAGGAATGCATAACACTTCGCAATGAATATTATATCTTACCATGAAACATAGAAATGAGATGCAATATCGCGTTTTAAGAAGCATTAGAACTCTATTGCTACGATACCTAGACATCTGCAGACGCTATTTCCTAGCAAAGAAGTGTCGCATTTACATTCATTTGAAGTGTAGACGAGGAATACATGACACTTCGCAAATCATATTATATCTTACCATGAAACATAGAAATGAGATGCGATATCTCGTTTTAAGAAGCATTTGAACACTATTGCTTCGATACGCAGACATCTGCAAGCGCTATGTCCTAGCAAGGAAGTGTCGCATTTACATCCATTTGACTAGTAGACGAGGAATGCATAACACTTCGCAATGAATATTATATCTTACCATGAAACATAGAAATGAGATGCGATATCGCGTTTTAAGAAGCATTAGAACTCTATTGCTACGATACCTAGACATCTGCAGACGCTATTTCCTAGCAAAGAAGTGTCGCATTTACATTCATTTGAAGTGTAGACGAGGAATACATGACACTTCGCAAATCATATTATATCTTACCATGAAACATAGAAATGAGATGCGATATCGCGTTTTAAGAAGCATTTGAACTCTATTGCTACGATACGTAGACATCTGCAAACGCTATTTCCTAGCAAGGAAGTGTCGCATTTACATTCATTTGAAGTGTAGGCGAGGAATACATAACACTTCGCAATGAATATTACATCTTATCATGAAACATGGAAATGAGATGCGATATCTCGTTTTAAGAAGCATTTGAACTCTATTGCTTCGATACGCAGACATCTGCAAACGCTATGTCCTAGCAAGGAAGTGTCGCATTTACATCCATTTGACTCGTAGACGAGGAATGCATAACACTTCGCAATGAATATTATATCTTATCTTGAAACATAGATATGAGATGCGATATCACGTTTTAAGAAGCATTAGAACTCCATCCCTACGATAAGTAGACATCTGCAAACGCCATTTCCTAGTAAGGAAGTGTCGCATTTACATTCATTTGAAGTGCAGACGAGGAATACACGACACTTCGCAAATCATATTACATCTTACCATGAAACATAGAAATGAGATGCGATATCGCGTTTTAAGAAGCATTAGAACTCTATTGCTACGATACCTAGACATCTGCAGACGCTATTTCCTAGAAAAGAAGTGTCGCATTTACATTCATTTGAAGTGTAGACGAGGAATACATGACACTTCGCAAATCATATTATATCTTACCATGAAACATAGAAATGAGATGCGATATCTCGTTTTAAGAAGCATTTGAACTCTATTGCTTCGATACGCAGACATCTGCAAACGCTATGTCCTAGCAAGGAAGTGTCGCATTTACATCCATTTGACTCGTAGACGAGGAATGCATAACACTTCGCAATGAATATTATATCTTACCATGAAACATAGAAATGAGATGCGATATCGCGATTTAAGAAGCATTTGAACTCTATTGCTACGATACCTAGACATCTGCAGACGCTATTTCCTAGCAAAGAAGTGTCGCATTTACATTCATTTGAAGTGTAGACGAGGAATACATGACACTTCGCAAATCATATTATATCTTACCATGAAACATAGAAATGAGATGCGATATCGCGTTTTAAGAAGCATTAGAACTCTATTGCTTCGATACGCAGACATCTGCAAACGCTATGTCCTAGCAAGGAAGTGTCGCATTTACATCCATTTGACTCGTAGACGAGGAATGCATAACACTTCGCAATGAATATTATATCTTACCATGAAACATAGAAATGAGATGCGATATCGCGTTTTAAGAAGCATTAGAACTCTATTGCTACGATACCTAGACATCTGCAGACGCTATTTCCTAGCAAAGAAGTGTCGCAGTTACATTCATTTGAAGTGTAGACGAGGAATACATGACACTTCGCAAATCATATTATATCTTACCATGAAACATAGAAATGAGATGCGATATCACGTTTTAAGAAGCATTAGAACTCTATTGCTACGATACGTAGACATCTGCAAACGCTATTTCCTAGCAAGGAAGTGTCGCATTCACATTCATTTGAAGTGTAGGCGAGGAATACATAACACTTCGCAATGAATATTACATCTTATCATGAAACATGGAAATGAGATGCGATATCTCGTTTTAAGAAGCATTTGAACTCTATTGCTTCGATACGCAGACATCTGCAAACGCTATGTCCTAGCAAGGAAGTGTCGCATTTACATCCATTTGACTCGTAGACGAGGAATGCATAACACTTCGCAATTAATGTTATATCTTATCTTGAAACATAGATATGAGATGCGATATCACGTTTTAAGAAGCATTAGAACTCCATCCCTACGATAAGTAGACATCTGCAAACGCCATTTCCTAGTAAGGAAGTGTCGCATTTACATTCATTT
Organism: Xylocopa sonorina; assembly: GCF_050948175.1. NCBI lineage: Eukaryota > Metazoa > Arthropoda > Insecta > Hymenoptera > Apidae > Xylocopa > Xylocopa sonorina. The sequence continues at coordinate 1,700,622 of NW_027490108.1, read as the reverse complement.
GAAGTGTAGACGAGGAATACATGACACTTCGCAATGAATATTATATCTTATCCTGAAACATAGATATGAGATGCGCTATCACGTTTTAAGAAGCATTAGAACTCCATCCGTACGATAAGTAGACATCTGCAAACGCTATTTCCTTGCAAGGAAGTGTCGCATTTACATTCATTTGAAGTGTAGACGAGGAATACATAAAACTTCGCCAATCATATTATATCTTACCATGATACATAGAAATGAGTTGCGATATCGCGTTTTAAAAAGCATTAGAACTCTATTGCTACGATAGGTAGACATCTGCAAACGCTATTTCCTAGCAAGGAAGTGTCACATTTACATTCATTTGAAGTGTAGAAGAGGAATACATAACACTTCGCAAATCATGTTATATCTTACCATGAAACGTAGAAATGAGATGCGATATCGCGTTTTAGCAATCATATTAACACTATTGCTACGATACGTAGACATCTGCAATCGTTATTTCCTTGGAAGGAAGTGTCGTATTTACTTTCATTTGAATCGTAGACGAGGAATGCATAACACTTCGCAATGAATATTATATCTTATCATGAAACATAGATATGAGATGCAATATCTCGTTTTAAGAAGCATTTGAACTCTATTGCTTCGATACGTAGACATCTGCAAACGCTATTTCCTTGCAAGGAAGTGCCGCATTTACATTCATTTGAAGTGTAGACGAGGAATACATAACACTTCGCAAATCATATTACATCTTATCATGAAACATAGAAATGAGATGCGATATCGCGTTTTAAGAAGCATTAGAACTCTATTGCTACGATACCTAGACATCTGCAGACGCTATTTCCTAGCAAAGAAGTGTCGCATTTACATTCATTTGAAGTGTAGACGAGGAACACATGACACTTCGCAAATCATATTATATCTTACCATGAAACATAGAAATGAGATGCGATATCTCGTTTTAAGAAGCATTTGAACTCTATTGCTTCGATACGCAGACATCTGCAAACGCTATGTCCTAGCAAGGAAGTGTCGCATTTACATCCATTTGACTCGTAGACGAGGAATGCATAACACTTCGCAATGAATATTATATCTTACCATGAAACATAGAAATGAGATGCGATATCGCGTTTTAAGAAGCATTAGCACCCTATTGCTTCGATACGCAGACATCTGCAAACGCTATGTCCTACCAAGGAAGTGTCGCATTTACATCCATTTGACTCGTAGACGAGGAATGCATAACACTTCGCAATGAATATTATATCTTATCATGAAACATAGATATGAGATGCAATATCTCGTTTTAAGAAGCATTTGAACTCTATTGCTTCGATACGTAGACATCTGCAAACGCTATTTCCTTGCAAGGAAGTGCCGCATTTACATTCATTTGAAGTGTAGACGAGGAATGCATAACACTTCGCAATGAATATTATATCTTATCTTGAAACATAGATATGAGATGCGATATCACGTTTTAAGAAGCATTAGAACTCCATCCCTACGATAAGTAGACATCTGCAAACGCCATTTCCTTGCAGGGAAGTGTCGCATTTTCATTCATTTGAAGTGTAGACGAGGAATACATAACACTTCGCAAATCATATTATATCTTACCATGAAACATAGAAATGGGATGCGATATCTCGTTTTAAGAAGCATTTGAACTCTATTGCTTCGATACGCAGACATCTGCAATCGTTATTTCCTTGGAAGGAAGTGTCGCATTTACATCCATTTGACTCGTAGACGAGGAATGCATAACACTTCGCAATGAATATTATATCTTACCATGAAACATAGAAATGAGATGCAATATCGCGTTTTAAGAAGCATTAGAACTCTATTGCTACGATACCTAGACATCTGCAGACGCTATTTCCTAGCAAAGAAGTGTCGCATTTACATTCATTTGAAGTGTAGACGAGGAATACATGACACTTCGCAAATCATATTATATCTTACCATGAAACATAGAAATGAGATGCGATATCTCGTTTTAAGAAGCATTTGAACTCTATTGCTTCGATACGCAGACATCTGCAAACGCTATGTCCTAGCAAGGAAGTGTCGCATTTACATCCATTTGACTAGTAGACGAGGAATGCATAACACTTCGCAATGAATATTATATCTTACCATGAAACATAGAAATGAGATGCGATATCGCGTTTTAAGAAGCATTAGAACTCTATTGCTACGATACCTAGACATCTGCAGACGCTATTTCCTAGCAAAGAAGTGTCGCATTTACATTCATTTGAAGTGTAGACGAGGAATACATGACACTTCGCAAATCATATTATATCTTACCATGAAACATAGAAATGAGATGCGATATCGCGTTTTAAGAAGCATTTGAACTCTATTGCTACGATACGTAGACATCTGCAAACGCTATTTCCTAGCAAGGAAGTGTCGCATTTACATTCATTTGAAGTGTAGGCGAGGAATACATAACACTTCGCAATGAATATTACATCTTATCATGAAACATGGAAATGAGATGCGATATCTCGTTTTAAGAAGCATTTGAACTCTATTGCTTCGATACGCAGACATCTGCAAACGCTATGTCCTAGCAAGGAAGTGTCGCATTTACATCCATTTGACTCGTAGACGAGGAATGCATAACACTTCGCAATGAATATTATATCTTATCTTGAAACATAGATATGAGATGCGATATCACGTTTTAAGAAGCATTAGAACTCCATCCCTACGATAAGTAGACATCTGCAAACGCCATTTCCTAGTAAGGAAGTGTCGCATTTACATTCATTTGAAGTGCAGACGAGGAATACATGACACTTCGCAAATCATATTACATCTTACCATGAAACATAGAAATGAGATGCGATATCGCGTTTTAAGAAGCATTAGAACTCTATTGCTACGATACCTAGACATCTGCAGACGCTATTTCCTAGAAAAGAAGTGTCGCATTTACATTCATTTGAAGTGTAGACGAGGAATACATGACACTTCGCAAATCATATTATATCTTACCATGAAACATAGAAATGAGATGCGATATCTCGTTTTAAGAAGCATTTGAACTCTATTGCTTCGATACGCAGACATCTGCAAACGCTATGTCCTAGCAAGGAAGTGTCGCATTTACATCCATTTGACTCGTAGACGAGGAATGCATAACACTTCGCAATGAATATTATATCTTACCATGAAACATAGAAATGAGATGCGATATCGCGTTTTAAGAAGCATTTGAACTCTATTGCTACGATACCTAGACATCTGCAGACGCTATTTCCTAGCAAAGAAGTGTCGCATTTACATTCATTTGAAGTGTAGACGAGGAATACATGACACTTCGCAAATCATATTATATCTTACCATGAAACATAGAAATGAGATGCGATATCGCGTTTTAAGAAGCATTAGAACTCTATTGATACGATACGTAGACATCTGCAAACGCTATTTCCTAGCAAGGAAGTGTCGCATTTACATTCATTTGAAGTGTAGGCGAGGAATACATAACACTTCGCAATGAATATTACATCTTATCATGAAACATGGAAATGAGATGCGATATCTCGTTTTAAGAAGCATTTGAACTCTATTGCTTGGATACGCAGACATCTGCAAACGCTATGTCCTAGCAAGGAAGTGTCGCATTTACATCCATTTGACTCGTAGACGAGGAATGCATAACACTTCGCAATGAATATTATATCTTATCTTGAAACATAGATATGAGATGCGATATCACGTTTTAAGAAGCATTAGAACTCCATCCCTACGATAAGTAGACATCTGAAGACGCTATTTCCTAGCAATGAAGTGCCGCATTTACATTCATTTGAAGTGTAGACGAGGAATACATGACACATCGCAAATCATATTATATCTTACCATGAAACATAGAAATGAGATGCGATATCTCGTTTTAGGATGCATTTGAACTCTATTGCTTCGATACGTAGACATCTGCAAGCGCTATGTCCTAGCAAGGAAGTGTCGTATTTACATCCATTTGAATCGTAGACGAGGAATGCATAACACTTCGCAATGAACATTATATCTTATCTTGAGTCATAGATGTGAGATGCGATATCGCGTTTTAAGAAGCATTAGAACTCTATTGCTACGATTCCTAGACATCTGCAGACGCCATTTCCTAGCAAGGAAGTGTCGCATTTACATTCATTTGAAGTGTAGGCGTGGAGTACATAACACTTCGCAAATCATGTTATATCTTACCATGAAACTTACAAGTGAGATGCGATATCGCGTTTTAAGTATCATACGAACTCTATTGCTACGATACGTAGACATCAGCAATCGTTATTTCCTTGCAAGGAAGTGTCGCATTTACTTTCATTTGAATCGTAGACGAGGAATGCATAACACTTCGCAATGGATATTATACCTTATCATGAAACATAGATATGAGATGCAATATCTCGTTTTAAGAAGCATTTGAACTCTATTGCTACGATACCTAGACATCTGCAGACGCTATTTCCTAGCAAGGAAGTGTCGCCTTTACATTCATTTGAAGTGTAGACGAGGAATACATGACACTTCGCAAATCATATTATATCTTACCATGAAACAGAAATGAGATGCGATATCGCGTTTTAAGAAGCATTAGAAATCGATTGCTACGATAGGTAGACATTTGCAAACGCTATTTCCTTGCAAGGAAGTGTCGCATTTACATTCATTTGAAGTGTAGACGAGGAATACATAACACTTCGCAAATCATATTATATCTTACCATGAAACATAGAAATGAGATGCGATATCACGTTTTAAGAAGCATTAGAACTCTATTGCTACGATACCTAGACATCTGCAGACGCTATTTCCTAGCAAGGAAGTGTCGCATTTACATTCATTTGAAGTGTAGGCGTGGAGTACATAACACTTCGCAAATCATGTTATATCTTACCATGACGCTTACAAATGAGATGCGATATCGCGTTTTAAGAATCATATGAACTCTATTGCTACGATACGTAGACATCTGCAATCGTTATTTCCTTGCAAGGAAGTGTCGCATTTACTTTCATTTGAATCGTAGACGAGGAATGCATAACACTTCGCAATGAATATTATATCTTATCATGGAACATAGATATGAGATGCAATATCTCGTTTTAAGAAGCACTTGAACTCTATTGCTTCGATACGTAGACATCTGCAAACGCTATTTCCTTGTAAGGAAGTGTCGCATTTACATTCATTTGAAGTGCAGACGAGGAATACATGACACTTCGCAAATCATATTACACCTTACCACGAAACATAGAAATGAGATGCGATATCGCGTCTTAAGAAGCGTTAGAACTCTATTGCTACGATACCTAGACATCTGCAGACGCTATTTCCTAGCAAAGAAGTGTCGCATTTACATTCATTTGAAGTGTAGACGAGGAATACATGACACTTTTCAAATCATATTATATCTTACCATGAAACATAGAAATGAGATGCGATATCACGTTTTAAGGAGCATTAGAACTCTATTGCTGCGATACCTAGACATCTGTAGACGCAATTTCCTAGCAAGGAAGTGTCGCATTTATATTCATTTGAAGTGTAGACGAGGAATACATGACACTTCGCAAATCATATTATATCTTATCATGAAACATAGAAATGAGATGCGATATCGCGTTGTAAGAAGCATTAGAACTCTATTGCTACGATAGATAGACATCTGCAGACGCTATTTCCTAGGAAGGAAGTGTCGCATTTACATTCATTTGAAGTGTAGGCGAGGAATACATAACACTTCGCAATGAATACTACATCTTATCATGAAACATGGAAATGAGATGCGATATCTCGTTTTAAGAAGCATTTGAACTCTATTGATTCGATACGTAGACATCTGCAAACGCTATGTCCTAGCAAGGAAGTGTCGCATTTACATCCATTTGAATCGTAGACGAGGAATGCATAACATTTCGCAATGAATATTATATCTTATCCTGAAACATAGATATGAGATGCGATATCACGTTTTAAGAAGCATTAGAACTCCATCCCTACGATAGGTAGACATTTGCAGACGCTATTTCCTAGCAAGGAAGTGTCGCATTTACACTCATTTGAAGTGTAGACGAAGAATACATGACACATCGCAAATCATATTATATCTTACCATGAAACATAGAAATGAGATGCGATATCTCGTTTTAGGAAGCATTTGAACTCTATTGCTTCGATACGTAGACATCTGCAAGCGCTATGTCCTAGCAAGGAAGTGTCGCATTTACATCCAATTGAATCGTAGACGAGGAATGCATAACACTTCGCAATGAACATTAAATCTTATCTAGAAACATAGATGTGAGATGCGATATCGCGTTTTAAGAAGCATTAGAACTCTATTGCTACGATACCTAGACATCTGCAGACGCCATTTCCTAGCAAGGAAGTGTCGCATTTACATTCATTTGAAGTGTAGGCGTGGAGTACATAACACTTCTCAAATCATGTTATATCTTACCATGAAACTTACAAATGAGATGCGATATCGCGTTTTAAGTATCATATGAACTCTATTGCTACGATACGTAGACATCTGCAATTGTTATTTCCTTGCAAGGAAGTGTCGCATTTACTTTCATTTGAATCGTAGACGAGGAATGCATAACACTTCGCAATGGATATTATACCTTATCATGAAACATAGATATGAGATGCAATATCTCGTTTTAAGAAGCATTTAAACTCTATTGCTACGATACCTAGACATCTGCAGACGCTATTTCCTAGCAAGGAAGTGTCGCCTTTACATTCATTTGACGTGTAGACGAGGAATACATGACACTTCGCAAATCATATTATATCTTACCATGAAACAGAAATGAGATGCGATGTCGCGTTTTAAGAAGCACTAGAAATCTATTGCTACGATAGGTAGACATTTGCAAACGCTATTTCCTTGCAAGGAAGTGTCGCATTTATATTTATTTGAAGTGTAGGCGAGGAGTACATAACACTTCGCAATAAATATTACATCTTATCATGAAACATGGAAATTAGATACGACATCTCGTTTTAAGAAGCATTTGAGCTCTATTGCTTCGATACGTAGACATCTGCAAACGCTATGTCCTAGCAAGGAAGTGTCGCATTTACATCCAATTGAATCGTAGACGAGGAATGCATAACACTTCGCAATGAACATTATATCTTATATTGAAACATAGATGTGAGATGCGATATCGCGTTTTAAGAAGCATTAGAACTCTATTGCTACGATACCTAGACATCTGCAGACGCGATTTCCTAGCAAGGAAGTGTCGCATTTACATTCATTTGAAGTGTAGACGAGGAATACGTAACACTTCGCAAATCATGTTATATCTTACCATGAAACATAGAAATGAGATGCGATATCGCGTTTTAAGAATCATATGAACAGTATTGCTACGATACGTAGACATCTGCAATCGTTATTTCCTTGCAAGGAAGTGTCGCATTTACATCTATTTGAATCGTAGACGAGGAATGCATAACACTTCGCAATGAATATTATATCTTATCTTGAAACATAGATATGAGATGCGATATCACGTTTTAAGAAGCATTAAAACTCCATCCCTACGATAAGTAGACATCTGCAAACGCTATTTCCTTGCAAGGAAGTGTCGCATTTACATTCATTTGAAGTGTAGACGAGGAATACGTAACACTTCGCAAATCATGTTATATCTTACCATGAAACATAGAAATGAGATGCGATATCGCGTTTTAAGAATCATATGAACAGTATTGCTACGATACGTAGACATCTGCAATCGTTATTTCCTTGCAAGGAAGTGTCGCATTTACTTTCATTTGAATCGTAGACGAGGAATGCATAACACTTCGCAACGAATATTATATCTTATCATGAAACATAGATATGAGATGCGATATCGCGTTTTAAGAAGCATTAGAACTCTATTGCTACGATACGTAGACATCTGCAAACGCTATTTCCTAGCAAGGAAGTGTCGCATTTACATTCATTTGAAGTGTAGGCGAGGAATACATAACACTTCGCAATGAATATTACATCTTATCATGAAACATGGAAATGAGATGCGATATCTCGTTTTAAGAAGCATTTGAACTCTATTGCTTCGATAGGTAGACATCTGCAAGCGCTATGTCCTAGCAAGGAAGTGTCGCATTTACATCCAATTGAATCGTAGACGAGGAATGCATAACACTTCGCAATGAACATTATATCTTATCTTGAAACATAGATGTGAGATGCGATATCGCGTTTTAAGAAGCATTAGAACTCTATTGCTACGATACCTAGACATCTGCAGACGCGATTTCCTAGCAAGGAAGTGTCGCATTTACATTCATTTGAAGTGTAGACGAGGAATACGTAACACTTCGCAAATCATGTTATATCTTACCATGAAACATAGAAATGAGATGCGATATCGCGTTTTAAGAATCATATGAACAGTATTGCTACGATACGTAGACATCTGCAATCGTTATTTCCTTGCAAGGAAGTGTCGCATTTACTTTCATTTGAATCGTAGACGAGGAATGCATAACACTTCGCAACGAATATTATATCTTATCATGAAACATAGATATGAGATGCGATATCGCGTTTTAAGAAGCATTAGAACTCTATTGCTACGATACGTAGACATCTGCAAACGCTATTTCCTAGCAAGGAAGTGTCGCATTTACATTCATTTGAAGTGTAGGCGAGGAATACATAACACTTCGCAATGAATATTACATCTTATCATGAAACATGGAAATGAGATGCGATATCTCGTTTTAAGAAGCATTTGAACTCTATTGCTTCGATACGTAGACATCTGCAAGCGCTATGTCCTAGCAAGGAAGTGTCGCATTTACATCCAATTGAATCGTAGACGAGGAATGCATAACACTTCGCAATGAACATTATATCTTATCTTGAAACATAGATGTGAGATGCGATATCGCGTTTTAAGAAGCATTAGAACTCTATTGCTACGATACCTAGACATCTGCAGACGCGATTTCCTAGCAAGGAAGTGTCGCATTTACATTCATTTGAAGTGTAGACGAGGAATACGTAACACTTCGCAAATCATGTTATATCTTACCATGAAACATAGAAATGAGATGCGATATCGCGTTTTAAGAATCATATGAACAGTATTGCTACGATACGTAGACATCTGCAATCGTTATTTCCTTGCAAGGAAGTGTCGCATTTACTTTCATTTGAATCGTAGACGAGGAATGCATAACACTTCGCAACGAATATTATATCTTATCATGAAACATAGATATGAAATGCGATATCGCGTTTTAAGAAGCATTAGAACTCTATTGCTACGATACGTAGACATCTGCAAACGCTATTTCCTAGCAAGGAAGTGTCGCATTTACATTCATTTGAAGTGTAGGCGAGGAATACATAACACTTCGCAATGAATATTACATCTTATCATGAAACATGGAAATGAGATGCGATATCTCGTTTTAAGAACCATTTGAACTCTATTGCTTCGATACGTAGACATCTGCAAGCGCTATGTCCTAGCAAGGAAGTGTCGCATTTACATCCAATTGAATCGTAGACGAGGAATGCATAACACTTCGCAATGAACATTATATCTTATCTTGAAACATAGATGTGAGATGCGATATCGCGTTTTAAGAAGCATTAGAACTCTATTGCTACGATACCTAGACATCTGCAGACGCGATTTCCTAGCAAGGAAGTGTCGAATTTACATTCATTTGAAGTGTAGGCGTGGAGTACATAACACTTCGCAAATCATGTTATATCTTACCATGAAACTTACAAATGAGATGCGATATCGCGTTTTAAGTATCATATGAACTCTATTGCTACGATACGTAGACATCTGCAATCGTTATTTCCTTGCAAGGAAGTGTCGCATTTACTTTCATTTGAATCGTAGACGAGGAATGCATAACACTTCGCAATGGATATTATACCTTATGATGAAACATAAATATGTGATGCAATATCTCGTTTTAAGAAGCATTTGAACTCTATTGCTACGATACCTAGACATCTGCAGACGCTATTTCCTAGCAAGGAAGTGTCGCCTTTACATTCATTTGAAGTGTAGACGAGGAATACATGACACTTCGCAAATCATATTATATCTTACCATGAAACAGAAATGAGATGCGATATCGCGTTTCAAGAAGCATTAGAAATCTATTGCTACGATAGGTAGACATTTGCAAACGCTATTTCCTTGCAAGGAAGTGTCGCATTTATATTTATTTGAAGTGTAGGCGAGGAATACATAACACTTCGCAATAAATATTACATCTTATCATGAAACATGGAAATTAGATACGACATCTCGTTTTAAGAAGCATTTGAGCTCTATTGCTTCGATACGTAGACATCTGCAAACGCTATGTCCTAGCAAGGAAGTGTCGCATTTACATCCATTTGAATCGTAGACGAGGAGTGCATAACACTTCGCAATGAATATTATATCTTATCTTGAAACATAGATATGAGATGCGATATCACGTTTTAAGAAGCATTAAAACTCCATCCCTACGATAAGTAGACATCTGCAAACGCTATTTCCTTGCAAGGAAGTGTCGCATTTACATTCATTTGAAGTGTAGACGAGGAATACGTAACACTTCGCAAATCATGTTATATCTTATCATGAAACATAGAAATGAGATGCGATATCGCGTTTTAAGAAGCATTAGAACTCTATTGCTACGATACGTAGACATCTGCAAACGCTATTTCCTAGCAAGGAAGTGTCGCATTTACAAACATTTGAAGTGTAGGCGAGGAATACATAACACTTCGCAATGAATATTACATCTTATCATGAAACATGGAAATGAGATGCGATATCTCGTTTTAAGAAGCATTTGAACTCTATTGCTTCGATACGTAGACATCTGCAGACGCTATTTCCTAGCAAGGAAGTGTCGCATTTACATTCATTTGAAGTGTAGACGAGGAATACATGACACTTCGCAAATCATATTATATCTTACCATGAAACAGAAATGAGATGCGATATCGCGTTTTAAGAAGCATTAGAAATCTATTGCTACGATAGGTAGACATTTGCAAACGCTATTTCCTTGCAAGGAAGTGTCGCATTTACATTCATTTGAAGTGTAGACGAGGAATACATAACACTTCGCAAATCATATTATATCTTACCATGAAACAAAGAAATGAGATGCGATATCACGTTCTAAGAAGCATTAGAACGCTATTGCTACGATACCTAGATATCTGCAGACGCTATTTCCTAGCAAGGCAGTGTCGCATTTACATTCATTTGAAGTGTAGACGAGGAATACATAACACTTCGCAAATCATGTTATATCTTACCATGAAACATAGAAATGAGATGCGATATCGCGTTTTAAGAAGCATTAGAAAGCTATTGCTACGATACCTAGACATCTGCAGACGCCATTTCCTAGCAAGGAAGCGTCGCATTTACATTCATTTGAAGTGTAGGCGTGGAGTACATAACACTTCGCAAATCATGTTATATCTTACCATGACACTTACAAATGAGATGCGATATCGCGTTATAAGAATCATATGAACTCTATTGCTACGATACGTAGACATCTGCAATCGTTATTTCCTTGGAAGGAAGTGTCGCATTTACTTTCATTTGAATCGTAGACGAGGAATGCATAACACTTCGCAATGAATATTATATCTTATCATGGAACATAGATATGAGATGCAATATCTCGTTTTAAGAAGCATTTGAACTCTATTGCTTCGATACGTAGACATCTGCAAACGCTATTTCCTTGTAAGGAAGTGTCGCATTTACATTCATTTGAAGTGCAGACGAGGAATACATGACACTTCGCAAATCATATTACATCTTACCATGAAACATAGAAATGAGATGCGATATCGCGTTTTAAGAAGCGTTAGAACTCTATTGCTACGATACCTAGACATCTGCAGACGCTATTTCCTAGCAAAGAAGTGTCGCATTTACATTCATTTGAAGTGTAGACGAGGAATACATGACACTTAGCAAATCATATTATATCTTACCATGAAACATAGAAATGAGATGCGATATCGCGTTGTAAGAAGCATTAGAACTCTATTGCTACGATACCTAGACATCTGCAGAAGTTATTTCCTAGCAAGGAAGTGTCGCATTTACATTCATTTGAAGTGTAGACGAGGAATACATGACACTTCGCAAATCATATTATATCTTACCATGAAACATAGAAATGAGATGCGATATCGCGTATCAAGAAGCATTAAAACTCTATTGCTACGATACGTAGACATCTGCAAACGCCATTTCCTAGCAAGGAAGTGTCGCATTTACATCCATTTGAATCGTAGACGAGGAATGCATAACACTTCGCAATGAACATTATATCTTATCTTGAAACATAGATGTGAGATGCGATATCGCGTTTTAAGAAGCATTAGAACTCTATTGCTACGATACCTAGACATCTGCAGACGCGATTTCCTAGCAAGGAAGTGTCGCATTTACATTTATTTGAAGTGTAGGCGTGGAGTACATAACACTTCGCAAATCATGTTATATCTTACCATGAAACTTACAAATGAGATGCGATATCGCGTTTTAAGTATCATATGAACTCTATTGCTACGATACCTAGACATCTGCAATCGTTATTTCCTTGCAAGGAAGTGTCGCATTTACTTTCATTTGAATCGTAGACGAGGAATGCATAACACTTCGCAATGGATATTATACCTTATCATGAAACATAGATATGTGATGCAATATCTCGTTTTAAGAAGCATTTGAACTCTATTGCTACGATACCTAGACATCTGCAGACGCTATTTCCTAGCAAGGAAGTGTCGCCTTTACATTCATTTGAAGTGTAGACGAGGAATACATGACACATCGCAAATCATATTATATCTTACCATGAAACAGAAATGAGATGCGATATCGCGTTTTAAGAAGCATTAGAAATCTATTGCTACGATACCTAGACATCTGCAGACGCTATTTCCTAGCAAGGCAGTGTCGCATTTACATTCATTTGAAGTGTAGACGAGGAATACATAACACTTCGCAAATCATGTTATATCTTACCATGAAACATAGAAATGAGATGCGATATCGCGTTTTAAGAAGCATTAGAAAGCTATTGCTACGATACCTAGACATCTGCAGACGCCATTTCCCAGCAAGGAAGTGTCGCATTTACATTCATTTGAAGTGTAGACGAGGAATACGTAACACTTCGCAAATCATGTTATATCTTACCATGAAACATAGAAATGAGATGCGATATCGCGTTTTAAGAATCATATGAACAGTATTGCTACGATACGTAGACATCTGCAATCGTTATTTCCTTGCAAGGAAGTGTCGCATTTACTTTCATTTGAATCGTAGACGAGGAATGCATAACACTTCGCAATGGATATTATACCTTATCATGAAACATAGATATGAGATGCAATATCTCGTTTTAAGAAGCATTTAAACTCTATTGCTACGATACCTAGACATCTGCAGACGCTATTTCCTAGCAAGGAAGTGTCGCCTTTACATTCATTTGACGTGTAGACGAGGAATACATGACACTTCGCAAATCATATTATATCTTACCATGAAACAGAAATGAGATGCGATGTCGCGTTTTAAGAAGCACTAGAAATCTATTGCTACGATAGGTAGACATTTGCAAACGCTATTTCCTTGCAAGGAAGTGTCGCATTTATATTTATTTGAAGTGTAGGCGAGGAATACATAACACTTCGCAATAAATATTACATCTTATCATGAAACATGGAAATTAGATACGACATCTCGTTTTAAGAAGCATTTGAGCTCTATTGCTTCGATACCTAGACATCTGCAAACGCTATGTCCTAGCAAGGAAGTGTCGCATTTACATCTATTTGAATCGTAGACGAGGAATGCATAACACTTCGCAATGAATATTATATCTTATCTTGAAACATAGATATGAGATGCGATATCACGTTTTAAGAAGCATTAAAACTCCATCCCTACGATAAGTAGACATCTGCAAACGCTATTTCCTTGCAAGGAAGTGTCGCATTTACATTCATTTGAAGTGTAGACGAGGAATACGTAACACTTCGCAAATCATGTTATATCTTACCATGAAACATAGAAATGAGATGCGATATCGCGTTTTAAGAATCATATGAACAGTATTGCTACGATACGTAGACATCTGCAATCGTTATTTCCTTGCAAGGAAGTGTCGCATTTACTTTCATTTGAATCGTAGACGAGGAATGCATAACACTTCGCAACGAATATTATATCTTATCATGAAACATAGATATGAGATGCGATATCGCGTTTTAAGAAGCATTAGAACTCTATTGCTACGATACGTAGACATCTGCAAACGCTATTTCCTAGCAAGGAAGTGTCGCATTTACATTCATTTGAAGTGTAGGCGAGGAATACATAACACTTCGCAATGAATATTACATCTTATCATGAAACATGGAAATGAGATGCGATATCTCGTTTTAAGAAGCATTTGAACTCTATTGCTTCGATACGTAGACATCTGCAAGCGCTATGTCCTAGCAAGGAAGTGTCGCATTTGCATCCAATTGAATCGTAGACGAGGAATGCATAACACTTCGCAATGAACATTATATCTTATCTTGAAACATAGATGTGAGATGCGATATCGCGTTTTAAGAAGCATTAGAACTCTATTGCTACGATACCTAGACATCTGCAGACGCCATTTCCTAGCAAGGAAGTGTCGCATTTACATTCATTTGAAGTGTAGACGAGGAATACGTAACACTTCGCAAATCATGTTATATCTTACCATGAAACATAGAAATGAGATGCGATATCGCGTTTTAAGAATCATATGAACAGTATTGCTACGATACGTAGACATCTGCAATCGTTATTTCCTTGCAAGGAAGTGTCGCATTTACTTTCATTTGAATCGTAGACGAGGAATGCATAACACTTCGCAACGAATATTATATCTTATCATGAAACATAGATATGAGATGCGATATCGCGTTTTAAGAAGCATTAGAACTCTATTGCTACGATACGTAGACATCTGCAAACGCTATTTCCTAGCAAGGAAGTGTCGCATTTACATTCATTTGAAGTGTAGGCGAGGAATACATAACACTTCGCAATGAATATTACATCTTATCATGAAACATGGAAATGAGATGCGATATCTCGTTTTAAGAAGCATTTGAACTCTATTGCTTCGATACGTAGACATCTGCAAGCGCTATGTCCTAGCAAGGAAGTGTCGCATTTGCATCCAATTGAATCGTAGACGAGGAATGCATAACACTTCGCAATGAACATTATATCTTATCTTGAAACATAGATGTGAGATGCGATATCGCGTTTTAAGAAGCATTAGAACTCTATTGCTACGATACCTAGACATCTGCAGACGCCATTTCCTAGCAAGGAAGTGTCGCATTTACATTCATTTGAAGTGTAGACGAGGAATACGTAACACTTCGCAAATCATGTTATATCTTACCATGAAACATAGAAATGAGATGCGATATCGCGTTTTAAGAATCATATGAACAGTATTGCTACGATACGTAGACATCTGCAATCGTTATTTCCTTGCAAGGAAGTGTCGCATTTACTTTCATTTGAATCGTAGACGAGGAATGCATAACACTTCGCAACGAATATTATATCTTATCATGAAACATAGATATGAGATGCGATATCGCGTTTTAAGAAGCATTAGAACTCTATTGCTACGATACGTAGACATCTGCAAACGCTATTTCCTAGGAAGGAAGTGTCGCATTTACATTCATTTGAAGTGTAGGCGAGGAATACATAACACTTCGCAATGAATATTACATCTTATCATGAAACATGGAAATGAGATGCGATATCTCGTTTTAAGAAGCATTTGAACTCTATTGCTTCGATACGTAGACATCTGCAAGCGCTATGTCCTAGCAAGGAAGTGTCGCATTTACATCCAATTGAATCGTAGACGAGGAATGCATACACTTCGCAATGAACATTATATCTTATCTTGAAACATAGATGTGAGATGCGATATCGCGTTTTAAGAAGCATTAGAACTCTATTGCTACGATACCTAGACATCTGCAGACGCGATTTCCTAGCAAGGAAGTGTCGCATTTACATTCATTTGAAGTGTAGACGAGGAATACGTAACACTTCGCAAATCATGTTATATCTTACCATGAAACATAGAAATGAGATGCGATATCGCGTTTTAAGAATCATATGAACAGTATTGCTACGATACGTAGACATCTGCAATCGTTATTTCCTTGCAAGGAAGTGTCGCATTTACTTTCATTTGAATCGTAGACGAGGAATGCATAACACTTCGCAACGAATATTATATCTTATCATGAAACATAGATATGAGATGCGATATCGCGTTTTAAGAAGCATTAGAACTCTATTGCTACGATACGTAGACATCTGCAAACGCTATTTCCTAGCAAGGAAGTGTCGCATTTACATTCATTTGAAGTGTAGGCGAGGAATACATAACACTTCGCAATGAATATTGCATCTTATCATGAAACATGGAAATGAGATGCGATATCTGGTTTTAAGAAGCATTTGAACTCTATTGCTTCGATACGTAGACATCTGCAAGCGCTATGTCCTAGCAAGGAAGTGTCGCATTTACATCCAATTGAATCGTAGACGAGGAATGCATAACACTTCGCAATGAACATTATATCTTATCTTGAAACATAGATGTGAGATGCGATATCGCGTTTTAAGAAGCATTAGAACTCTATTGCTACGATACCTAGACATCTGCAGACGCGATTTCCTAGCAAGAAAGTGTCGCATTTACATTCATTTGAAGTGTAGGCGTGGAGTACATAACACTTCGCAAATCATGTTATATCTTACCATGAAACTTACAAATGAGATGCGATATCGCGTTTTAAGTATCATATGAACTCTATTGCTACGATACGTAGACATCTGCAATCGTTATTTCCTTGCAAGGAAGTGTCGCATTTACTTTCATTTGAATCGTAGACGAGGAATGCATAACACTTCGCAATGGATATTATACCTTATGATGAAACATAGATATGTGATGCAATATCTCGTTTTAAGAAGCATTTGAACTCTATTGCTACGATACCTAGACATCTGCAGACGCTATTTCCTAGCAAGGAAGTGTCGCCTTTACATTCATTTGAAGTGTAGACGAGGAATACATGACACTTCGCAAATCATATTATATCTTACCATGAAACAGAAATGAGATGCGATATCACGTTTTAAGAAGCATTAGAAATCTATTGCTACGATAGGTAGACATTTGCAAACGCTATTTCCTTGCAAGGAAGTGTCGCATTTATATTTATTTGAAGTGTAGGCGAGGAATACATAACACTTCGCAATAAATATTACATCTTATCATGAAACATGGAAATTAGATACGACATCTCGTTTTAAGAAGCATTTGAGCTCTATTGCTTCGATACGTAGACATCTGCAAACGCTATGTCCTAGCAAGGAAGTGTCGCATTTACATCCATTTGAATCGTAGACGAGGAGTGCATAACACTTCGCAATGAATATTATATCTTATCTTGAAACATAGATATGAGATGCGATATCACGTTTTAAGAAGCATTAAAACTCCATCCCTACGATAAGTAGACATCTGCAAACGCTATTTCCTTGCAAGGAAGTGTCGCATTTACATTCATTTGAAGTGTAGACGAGGAATACGTAACACTTCGCAAATCATGTTATATCTTATCATGAAACATAGAAATGAGATGCGATATCGCGTTTTAAGAAGCATTAGAACTCTATTGCTACGATACGTAGACATCTGCAAACGCTATTTCCTAGCAAGGAAGTGTCGCATTTACAAACATTTGAAGTGTAGGCGAGGAATACATAACACTTCGCAATGAATATTACATCTTATCATGAAACATGGAAATGAGATGCGATATCTCGTTTTAAGAAGCATTTGAACTCTATTGCTTCGATACGTAGACATCTGCAGACGCTATTTCCTAGCAAGGAAGTGTCGCATTTACATTCATTTGAAGTGTAGACGAGGAATACATGACACTTCGCAAATCATATTATATCTTACCATGAAACAGAAATGAGATGCGATATCGCGTTTTAAGAAGCATTAGAAATCTATTGCTACGATAGGTAGACATTTGCAAACGCTATTTCCTTGCAAGGAAGTGTCGCATTTACATTCATTTGAAGTGTAGACGAGGAATACATAACACTTCGCAAATCATATTATATCTTACCATGAAACAAAGAAATGAGATGCGATATCACGTTCTAAGAAGCATTAGAACTCTATTGCTACGATACCTAGACATCTGCAGACGCTATTTCCTAGCAAGGAAGTGTCGCCTTTACATTCATTTGAAGTGTAGACGAGGAATACATGACACTTCGCAAATCATATTATATCTTACCATGAAACAGAAATGAGATGCGATATCGCGTTTTAAGAAGCATTAGAAATCTATTGCTACGATAGGTAGACATTTGCAAACGCTATTTCCTTGCAAGGAAGTGTCGCATTTATATTTATTTGAAGTGTAGGCGAGGAATACATAACACTTCGCAATAAATATTACATCTTATCATGAAACATGGAAATTAGATACGACATCTCGTTTTAAGAAGCATTTGAGCTCTATTGCTTCGATACGTAGATATCTGCAAACGCTATGTCCTAGCAAGGAAGTGTCGCATTTACATCCATTTGAATCGTAGACGAGAAATGCATAACACTTCGCAATGAATATTATATCTTATCTTGAAACATAGATATGAGATGCGATATCACGTTTTAAGAAGCACTAAAACTCCATCCCTACGATAAGTAGACATCTGCAAACGCTATTTCCTTGCAAGGAAGTGTCGCATTTACATTCATTTGAAGTGTAGACGAGGAATACGTAACACTTCGCAAATCATGTTATATCTTACCATGAAACATAGAAATGAGATGCGATATCGCGTTTTAAGAATCATATGAACAGTATTGCTACGATACGTAGACATCTGCAATCGTTATTTCCATGCAAGGAAGTGTCGCATTTACTTTCATTTGAATCGTAGACGAGGAATGCATAACACTTCGCAACGAATATTATATCTTATCATGAAACATAGATATGAGATGCGATATCGCGCTTTAAGAAGCATTAGAACTCTATTGCTACGATACGTAGACATCTGCAAACGCTATTTCCTAGCAAGGAAGTGTCGCATTTACATTCATTTGAAGTGTAGGCGAGGAATGCATAACACTTCGCAATGAATATTATATCTTATCTTGAAACATAGATATGAGATGCGATATCACGTTTTAAGAAGCACTAAAACTCCATCCCTACGATAAGTAGACATCTGCAAACGCTATTTCCTTGCAAGGAAGTGTCGCATTTACATTCATTTGAAGTGTAGACGAGGAATACGTAACACTTCGCAAATCATGTTATATCTTACCATGAAACAGAAATGAGATGCGATATCGCGTTTTAAGAAGCATTAGAAATCTATTGCTACGATAGGTAGACATTTGCAAACGCTATTTCCTTGCAAGGAAGTGTCGCATTTACATTCATTTGAAGTGTAGACGAGGAATACATAACACTTCGCAAATCATATTATATCTTACCATGAAACAAAGAAATGAGATGCGATATCACGTTTTAAGAAGCATTAGAACTCTATTGCTACGATACCTAGACATCTGCAGACGCTATTTCCTAGCAAGGCAGTGTCGCATTTACATTCATTTGAAGTGTAGACGAGGAATACATAACACTTCGCAAATCATGTTATATCTTACCATGAAACATAGAAATGAGATGCGATATCGCGTTTTAAGAAGCATTAGAAAGCTATTGCTACGATACCTAGACATCTGCAGACGCCATTTCCTAGCAAGGAAGCGTCGCATTTACATTCATTTGAAGTGTAGGCGTGGAGTACATATCACTTCGCAAATCATGTTATATCTTACCATGACACTTACAAATGAGATGCGATATCGCGTTATAAGAATCATATGAACTCTATTGCTACGATACGTAGACATCTGCAATCGTTATTTCCTTGGAAGGAAGTGTCGCATTTACTTTCATTTGAATCGTAGACGAGGAATGCATAACACTTCGCAATGAATATTATATCTTATCATGGAACATAGATATGAGATGCAATATCTCGTTTTAAGAAGCATTTGAACTCTATTGCTTCGATACGTAGACATCTGCAAACGCTATTTCCTTGTAAGGAAGTGTCGCATTTACATTCATTTGAAGTGCAGACGAGGAATACATGACACTTCGCAAATCATATTACATCTTACCATGAAACATAGAAATGAGATGCGATATCGCGTTTTAAGAAGCGTTAGAACTCTATTGCTACGATACCTAGACATCTGCAGACGCTATTTCCTAGCAAAGAAGTGTCGCATTTACATTCATTTGAAGTGTAGACGAGGAATACATGACACTTAGCAAATCATATTATATCTTACCATGAAACATAGAAATGAGATGCGATATCGCGTTGTACGAAGCATTAGAACTCTATTGCTACGATACCTAGACATCTGCAGAAGTTATTTCCTAGCAAGGAAGTGTCGCATTTACATTCATTTGAAGTGTAGACGAGGAATACATGACACTTCGCAAATCATATTATATCTTACCATGAAACATAGAAATGAGATGCGATATCGCGTATCAAGAAGCATTAAAACTCTATTGCTACGATAGGTAGACATTTGCAAACGCTATTTCCTTGCAAGGAAGTGTCGCATTTATATTTATTTGAAGTGTAGGCGAGGAATACATAACACTTCGCAATAAATATTACATCTTATCATGAAACATGGAAATTAGATACGACATCTCGTTTTAAGAAGCATTTGAGCTCTATTGCTTCGATACGTAGACATCTGCAAACGCTATGTCCTAGCAAGGAAGTGTCGCATTTACATCCATTTGAATCGTAGACGAGGAGTGCATAACACTTCGCAATGAATATTATATCTTATCTTGAAACATAGATATGAGATGCGATATCACGTATTAAGAAGCATTAAAACTCCATCCCTACGATAAGTAGACATCTGCAAACGCTATTTCCTTGCAAGGAAGTGTCGCATTTACATTCATTTGAAGTGTAGACGAGGAATACGTAACACTTCGCAAATCATGTTATATCTTATCATGAAACATAGAAATGAGATGCGATATCGCGTTTTAAGAAGCATTAGAACTCTATTGCTACGATACGTAGACATCTGCAAACGCTATTTCCTAGCAAGGAAGTGTCGCATTTACAAACATTTGAAGTGTAGGCGAGGAATACATAACACTTCGCAATGAATATTACATCTTATCATGAAACATGGAAATGAGATGCGATATCTCGTTTTAAGAAGCATTTGAACTCTATTGCTTCGATACGTAGACATCTGCAGACGCTATTTCCTAGCAAGGAAGTGTCGCATTTACATTCATTTGAAGTGTAGACGAGGAATACATGACACTTCGCAAATCATATTATATCTTACCATGAAACAGAAATGAGATGCGATATCGCGTTTTAAGAAGCATTAGAAATCTATTGCTACGATAGGTAGACATTTGCAAACGCTATTTCCTTGCAAGGAAGTGTCGCATTTACATTCATTTGAAGTGTAGACGAGGAATACATAACACTTCGCAAATCATATTATATCTTACCATGAAACAAAGAAATGAGATGCGATATCACGTTCTAAGAAGCATTAGAACTCTATTGCTACGATACCTAGACATCTGCAGACGCTATTTCCTAGCAAGGCAGTGTCGCATTTACATTCATTTGAAGTGTAGACGAGGAATACATAACACTTCGCAAATCATGTTATATCTTACCATGAAACATAGAAATGAGATGCGATATCGCGTTTTAAGAAGCATTAGAAAGCTATTGCTACGATACCTAGACATCTGCAGACGCCATTTCCTAGCAAGGAAGCGTCGCATTTACATTCATTTGAAGTGTAGGCGTGGAGTACATAACACTTCGCAAATCATGTTATATCTTACCATGACACTTACAAATGAGATGCGATATCGCGTTATAAGAATCATATGAACTCTATTGCTACGATACGTAGACATCTGCAATCGTTATTTCCTTGGAAGGAAGTGTCGCATTTACTTTCATTTGAATCGTAGACGAGGAATGCATAACACTTCGCAATGAATATTATATCTTATCATGGAACATAGATATGAGATGCAATATCTCGTTTTAAGAAGCATTTGAACTCTATTGCTTCGATACGTAGACATCTGCAAACGCTATTTCCTTGTAAGGAAGTGTCGCATTTACATTCATTTGAAGTGCAGACGAGGAATACATGACACTTCGCAAATCATATTACATCTTACCATGAAACATAGAAATGAGATGCGATATCGCGTTTTGAGAAGCGTTAGAACTCTATTGCTACGATACCTAGACATCTGCAGACGCTATTTCCTAGCAAAGAAGTGTCGCATTTACATTCATTTGAAGTGTAGACGAGGAATACATGACACTTAGCAAATCATATTATATCTTACCATGAAACATAGAAATGAGATGCGATATCGCGTTGTACGAAGCATTAGAACTCTATTGCTACGATACCTAGACATCTGCAGAAGTTATTTCCTAGCAAGGAAGTGTCGCATTTACATTCATTTGAAGTGTAGACGAGGAATACATGACACTTCGCAAATCATATTATATCTTACCATGAAACATAGAAATGAGATGCGATATCGCGTATCAAGAAGCATTAAAACTCTATTGCTACGATAGGTAGACATTTGCAAACGCTATTTCCTTGCAAGGAAGTGTCGCATTTATATTTATTTGAAGTGTAGGCGAGGAATACATAACACTTCGCAATAAATATTACATCTTATCATGAAACATGGAAATTAGATACGACATCTCGTTTTAAGAAGCATTTGAGCTCTATTGCTTCGATACGTAGACATCTGCAAACGCTATGTCCTAGCAAGGAAGTGTCGCATTTACATCCATTTGAATCGTAGACGAGGAGTGCATAACACTTCGCAATGAATATTATATCTTATCTTGAAACATAGATATGAGATGCGATATCACGTTTTAAGAAGCATTAAAACTCCATCCCTACGATAAGTAGACATCTGCAAACGCTATTTCCTTGCAAGGAAGTGTCGCATTTACATTCATTTGAAGTGTAGACGAGGAATACGTAACACTTCGCAAATCATGTTATATCTTATCATGAAACATAGAAATGAGATGCGATATCGCGTTTTAAGAAGCATTAGAACTCTATTGCTACGATACGTAGACATCTGCAAACGCTATTTCCTAGCAAGGAAGTGTCGCATTTACAAACATTTGAAGTGTAGGCGAGGAATACATAACACTTCGCAATGAATATTACATCTTATCATGAAACATGGAAATGAGATGCGATATCTCGTTTTAAGAAGCATTTGAACTCTATTGCTTCGATACGTAGACATCTGCAGACGCTATTTCCTAGCAAGGAAGTGTCGCATTTACATTCATTTGAAGTGTAGACGAGGAATACATGACACTTCGCAAATCATATTATATCTTACCATGAAACAGAAATGAGATGCGATATCGCGTTTTAAGAAGCATTAGAAATCTATTGCTACGATAGGTAGACATTTGCAAACGCTATTTCCTTGCAAGGAAGTGTCGCATTTACATTCATTTGAAGTGTAGACGAGGAATACATAACACTTCGCAAATCATATTATATCTTACCATGAAACAAAGAAATGAGATGCGATATCACGTTCTAAGAAGCATTAGAACTCTATTGCTACGATACCTAGATATCTGCAGACGCTATTTCCTAGCAAGGCAGTGTCGCATTTACATTCATTTGAAGTGTAGACGAGGAATACATAACACTTCGCAAATCATGTTATATCTTACCATGAAACATAGAAATGAGATGCGATATCGCGTTTTAAGAAGCATTAGAAAGCTATTGCTACGATACCTAGACATCTGCAGACGCCATTTCCTAGCAAGGAAGCGTCGCATTTACATTCATTTGAAGTGTAGGCGTGGAGTACATAACACTTCGCAAATCATGTTATATCTTACCATGACACTTACAAATGAGATGCGATATCGCGTTATAAGAATCATATGAACTCTATTGCTACGATACGTAGACATCTGCAATCGTTATTTCCTTGGAAGGAAGTGTCGCATTTACTTTCATTTGAATCGTAGACGAGGAATGCATAACACTTCGCAATGAATATTATATCTTATCATGGAACATAGATATGAGATGCAATATCTCGTTTTAAGAAGCATTTGAACTCTATTGCTTCGATACGTAGACATCTGCAAACGCTATTTCCTTGTAAGGAAGTGTCGCATTTACATTCATTTGAAGTGCAGACGAGGAATACATGACACTTCGCAAATCATATTACATCTTACCATGAAACATAGAAATGAGATGCGATATCGCGTTTTAAGAAGCGTTAGAACTCTATTGCTACGATACCTAGACATCTGCAGACGCTATTTCCTAGCAAAGAAGTGTCGCATTTACATTCATTTGAAGTGTAGACGAGGAATACATGACACTTAGCAAATCATATTATATCTTACCATGAAACATAGAAATGAGATGCGATATCGCGTTGTAAGAAGCATTAGAACTCTATTGCTACGATACCTAGACATCTGCAGAAGTTATTTCCTAGCAAGGAAGTGTCGCATTTACATTCATTTGAAGTGTAGACGAGGAATACATGACACTTCGCAAATCATATTATATCTTACCATGAAACATAGAAATGAGATGCGATATCGCGTATCAAGAAGCATTAAAACTCTATTGCTACGATACGTAGACATCTGCAAACGCCATTTCCTAGCAAGGAAGTGTCGCATTTACATCCATTTGAATCGTAGACGAGGAATGCATAACACTTCGCAATGAACATTATATCTTATCTTGAAACATAGATGTGAGATGCGATATCGCGTTTTAAGAAGCATTAGAACTCTATTGCTACGATACCTAGACATCTGCAGACGCGATTTCCTAGCAAGGAAGTGTCGCATTTACATTTATTTGAAGTGTAGGCGTGGAGTACATAACACTTCGCAAATCATGTTATATCTTACCATGAAACTTACAAATGAGATGCGATATCGCGTTTTAAGTATCATATGAACTCTATTGCTACGATACGTAGACATCTGCAATCGTTATTTCCTTGCAAGGAAGTGTCGCATTTACTTTCATTTGAATCGTAGACGAGGAATGCATAACACTTCGCAATGGATATTATACCTTATCATGAAACATAGATATGTGATGCAATATCTCGTTTTAAGAAGCATTTGAACTCTATTGCTACGATACCTAGACATCTGCAGACGCTATTTCCTAGCAAGGAAGTGTCGCCTTTACATTCATTTGAAGTGTAGACGAGGAATACATGACACATCGCAAATCATATTATATCTTACCATGAAACAGAAATGAGATGCGATATCGCGTTTTAAGAAGCATTAGAAATCTATTGCTACGATACCTAGACATCTGCAGACGCTATTTCCTAGCAAGGCAGTGTCGCATTTACATTCATTTGAAGTGTAGACGAGGAATACATAACACTTCGCAAATCATGTTATATCTTACCATGAAACATAGAAATGAGATGCGATATCGCGTTTTAAGAAGCATTAGAAAGCTATTGCTACGATACCTAGACATCTGCAGACGCCATTTCCCAGCAAGGAAGTGTCGCATTTACATTCATTTGAAGTGTAGACGAGGAATACGTAACACTTCGCAAATCATGTTATATCTTACCATGAAACATAGAAATGAGATGCGATATCGCGTTTTAAGAATCATATGAACAGTATTGCTACGATACGTAGACATCTGCAATCGTTATTTCCTTGCAAGGAAGTGTCGCATTTACTTTCATTTGAATCGTAGACGAGGAATGCATAACACTTCGCAATGGATATTATACCTTATCATGAAACATAGATATGAGATGCAATATCTCGTTTTAAGAAGCATTTAAACTCTATTGCTACGATACCTAGACATCTGCAGACGCTATTTCCTAGCAAGGAAGTGTCGCCTTTACATTCATTTGACGTGTAGACGAGGAATACATGACACTTCGCAAATCATATTATATCTTACCATGAAACAGAAATGAGATGCGATGTCGCGTTTTAAGAAGCACTAGAAATCTATTGCTACGATAGGTAGACATTTGCAAACGCTATTTCCTTGCAAGGAAGTGTCGCATTTATATTTATTTGAAGTGTAGGCGAGGAATACATAACACTTCGCAATAAATATTACATCTTATCATGAAACATGGAAATTAGATACGACATCTCGTTTTAAGAAGCATTTGAGCTCTATTGCTTCGATACCTAGACATCTGCAAACGCTATGTCCTAGCAAGGAAGTGTCGCATTTACATCTATTTGAATCGTAGACGAGGAATGCATAACACTTCGCAATGAATATTATATCTTATCTTGAAACATAGATATGAGATGCGATATCACGTTTTAAGAAGCATTAAAACTCCATCCCTACGATAAGTAGACATCTGCAAACGCTATTTCCTTGCAAGGAAGTGTCGCATTTACATTCATTTGAAGTGTAGACGAGGAATACGTAACACTTCGCAAATCATGTTATATCTTACCATGAAACATAGAAATGAGATGCGATATCGCGTTTTAAGAATCATATGAACAGTATTGCTACGATACGTAGACATCTGCAATCGTTATTTCCTTGCAAGGAAGTGTCGCATTTACTTTCATTTGAATCGTAGACGAGGAATGCATAACACTTCGCAACGAATATTATATCTTATCATGAAACATAGATATGAGATGCGATATCGCGTTTTAAGAAGCATTAGAACTCTATTGCTACGATACGTAGACATCTGCAAACGCTATTTCCTAGCAAGGAAGTGTCGCATTTACATTCATTTGAAGTGTAGGCGAGGAATACATAACACTTCGCAATGAATATTACATCTTATCATGAAACATGGAAATGAGATGCGATATCTCGTTTTAAGAAGCATTTGAACTCTATTGCTTCGATACGTAGACATCTGCAAGCGCTATGTCCTAGCAAGGAAGTGTCGCATTTACATCCAATTGAATCGTAGACGAGGAATGCATACACTTCGCAATGAACATTATATCTTATCTTGAAACATAGATGTGAGATGCGATATCGCGTTTTAAGAAGCATTAGAACTCTATTGCTACGATACCTAGACATCTGCAGACGCGATTTCCTAGCAAGGAAGTGTCGCATTTACATTCATTTGAAGTGTAGACGAGGAATACGTAACACTTCGCAAATCATGTTATATCTTACCATGAAACATAGAAATGAGATGCGATATCGCGTTTTAAGAATCATATGAACAGTATTGCTACGATACGTAGACATCTGCAATCGTTATTTCCTTGCAAGGAAGTGTCGCATTTACTTTCATTTGAATCGTAGACGAGGAATGCATAACACTTCGCAACGAATATTATATCTTATCATGAAACATAGATATGAGATGCGATATCGCGTTTTAAGAAGCATTAGAACTCTATTGCTACGATACGTAGACATCTGCAAACGCTATTTCCTAGCAAGGAAGTGTCGCATTTACATTCATTTGAAGTGTAGGCGAGGAATACATAACACTTCGCAATGAATATTGCATCTTATCATGAAACATGGAAATGAGATGCGATATCTCGTTTTAAGAAGCATTTGAACTCTATTGCTTCGATACGTAGACATCTGCAAGCGCTATGTCCTAGCAAGGAAGTGTCGCATTTACATCCAATTGAATCGTAGACGAGGAATGCATAACACTTCGCAATGAACATTATATCTTATCTTGAAACATAGATGTGAGATGCGATATCGCGTTTTAAGAAGCATTAGAACTCTATTGCTACGATACCTAGACATCTGCAGACGCGATTTCCTAGCAAGAAAGTGTCGCATTTACATTCATTTGAAGTGTAGGCGTGGAGTACATAACACTTCGCAAATCATGTTATATCTTACCATGAAACTTACAAATGAGATGCGATATCGCGTTTTAAGTATCATATGAACTCTATTGCTACGATACGTAGACATCTGCAATCGTTATTTCCTTGCAAGGAAGTGTCGCATTTACTTTCATTTGAATCGTAGACGAGGAATGCATAACACTTCGCAATGGATATTATACCTTATGATGAAACATAGATATGTGATGCAATATCTCGTTTTAAGAAGCATTTGAACTCTATTGCTACGATACCTAGACATCTGCAGACGCTATTTCCTAGCAAGGAAGTGTCGCCTTTACATTCATTTGAAGTGTAGACGAGGAATACATGACACTTCGCAAATCATATTATATCTTACCATGAAACAGAAATGAGATGCGATATCACGTTTTAAGAAGCATTAGAAATCTATTGCTACGATAGGTAGACATTTGCAAACGCTATTTCCTTGCAAGGAAGTGTCGCATTTATATTTATTTGAAGTGTAGGCGAGGAATACATAACACTTCGCAATAAATATTACATCTTATCATGAAACATGGAAATTAGATACGACATCTCGTTTTAAGAAGCATTTGAGCTCTATTGCTTCGATACGTAGACATCTGCAAACGCTATGTCCTAGCAAGGAAGTGTCGCATTTACATCCATTTGAATCGTAGACGAGGAGTGCATAACACTTCGCAATGAATATTATATCTTATCTTGAAACATAGATATGAGATGCGATATCACGTTTTAAGAAGCATTAAAACTCCATCCCTACGATAAGTAGACATCTGCAAACGCTATTTCCTTG
The DNA here is from genome assembly GCF_050948175.1 of Xylocopa sonorina. NCBI lineage: Eukaryota > Metazoa > Arthropoda > Insecta > Hymenoptera > Apidae > Xylocopa > Xylocopa sonorina. The sequence goes on along the minus strand of NW_027490108.1, from coordinate 1,671,624 downwards.
CAAGGAAGTGTCGCATTTACATTCATTTGAAGTGTAGACGAGGAATACGTAACACTTCGCAAATCATGTTATATCTTATCATGAAACATAGAAATGAGATGCGATATCGCGTTTTAAGAAGCATTAGAACTCTATTGCTACGATACGTAGACATCTGCAAACGCTATTTCCTAGCAAGGAAGTGTCGCATTTACAAACATTTGAAGTGTAGGCGAGGAATACATAACACTTCGCAATGAATATTACATCTTATCATGAAACATGGAAATGAGATGCGATATCTCGTTTTAAGAAGCATTTGAACTCTATTGCTTCGATACGTAGACATCTGCAGACGCTATTTCCTAGCAAGGAAGTGTCGCATTTACATTCATTTGAAGTGTAGACGAGGAATACATGACACTTCGCAAATCATATTATATCTTACCATGAAACAGAAATGAGATGCGATATCGCGTTTTAAGAAGCATTAGAAATCTATTGCTACGATAGGTAGACATTTGCAAACGCTATTTCCTTGCAAGGAAGTGTCGCATTTACATTCATTTGAAGTGTAGACGAGGAATACATAACACTTCGCAAATCATATTATATCTTACCATGAAACAAAGAAATGAGATGCGATATCACGTTCTAAGAAGCATTAGAACTCTATTGCTACGATACCTAGACATCTGCAGACGCTATTTCCTAGCAAGGAAGTGTCGCCTTTACATTCATTTGAAGTGTAGACGAGGAATACATGACACTTCGCAAATCATATTATATCTTACCATGAAACAGAAATGAGATGCGATATCGCGTTTTAAGAAGCATTAGAAATCTATTGCTACGATAGGTAGACATTTGCAAACGCTATTTCCTTGCAAGGAAGTGTCGCATTTATATTTATTTGAAGTGTAGGCGAGGAATACATAACACTTCGCAATAAATATTACATCTTATCATGAAACATGGAAATTAGATACGACATCTCGTTTTAAGAAGCATTTGAGCTCTATTGCTTCGATACGTAGATATCTGCAAACGCTATGTCCTAGCAAGGAAGTGTCGCATTTACATCCATTTGAATCGTAGACGAGAAATGCATAACACTTCGCAATGAATATTATATCTTATCTTGAAACATAGATATGAGATGCGATATCACGTTTTAAGAAGCACTAAAACTCCATCCCTACGATAAGTAGACATCTGCAAACGCTATTTCCTTGCAAGGAAGTGTCGCATTTACATTCATTTGAAGTGTAGACGAGGAATACGTAACACTTCGCAAATCATGTTATATCTTACCATGAAACATAGAAATGAGATGCGATATCGCGTTTTAAGAATCATATGAACAGTATTGCTACGATACGTAGACATCTGCAATCGTTATTTCCATGCAAGGAAGTGTCGCATTTACTTTCATTTGAATCGTAGACGAGGAATGCATAACACTTCGCAACGAATATTATATCTTATCATGAAACATAGATATGAGATGCGATATCGCGCTTTAAGAAGCATTAGAACTCTATTGCTACGATACGTAGACATCTGCAAACGCTATTTCCTAGCAAGGAAGTGTCGCATTTACATTCATTTGAAGTGTAGGCGAGGAATGCATAACACTTCGCAATGAATATTATATCTTATCTTGAAACATAGATATGAGATGCGATATCACGTTTTAAGAAGCACTAAAACTCCATCCCTACGATAAGTAGACATCTGCAAACGCTATTTCCTTGCAAGGAAGTGTCGCATTTACATTCATTTGAAGTGTAGACGAGGAATACGTAACACTTCGCAAATCATGTTATATCTTACCATGAAACAGAAATGAGATGCGATATCGCGTTTTAAGAAGCATTAGAAATCTATTGCTACGATAGGTAGACATTTGCAAACGCTATTTCCTTGCAAGGAAGTGTCGCATTTACATTCATTTGAAGTGTAGACGAGGAATACATAACACTTCGCAAATCATATTATATCTTACCATGAAACAAAGAAATGAGATGCGATATCACGTTTTAAGAAGCATTAGAACTCTATTGCTACGATACCTAGACATCTGCAGACGCTATTTCCTAGCAAGGCAGTGTCGCATTTACATTCATTTGAAGTGTAGACGAGGAATACATAACACTTCGCAAATCATGTTATATCTTACCATGAAACATAGAAATGAGATGCGATATCGCGTTTTAAGAAGCATTAGAAAGCTATTGCTACGATACCTAGACATCTGCAGACGCCATTTCCTAGCAAGGAAGCGTCGCATTTACATTCATTTGAAGTGTAGGCGTGGAGTACATATCACTTCGCAAATCATGTTATATCTTACCATGACACTTACAAATGAGATGCGATATCGCGTTATAAGAATCATATGAACTCTATTGCTACGATACGTAGACATCTGCAATCGTTATTTCCTTGGAAGGAAGTGTCGCATTTACTTTCATTTGAATCGTAGACGAGGAATGCATAACACTTCGCAATGAATATTATATCTTATCATGGAACATAGATATGAGATGCAATATCTCGTTTTAAGAAGCATTTGAACTCTATTGCTTCGATACGTAGACATCTGCAAACGCTATTTCCTTGTAAGGAAGTGTCGCATTTACATTCATTTGAAGTGCAGACGAGGAATACATGACACTTCGCAAATCATATTACATCTTACCATGAAACATAGAAATGAGATGCGATATCGCGTTTTAAGAAGCGTTAGAACTCTATTGCTACGATACCTAGACATCTGCAGACGCTATTTCCTAGCAAAGAAGTGTCGCATTTACATTCATTTGAAGTGTAGACGAGGAATACATGACACTTAGCAAATCATATTATATCTTACCATGAAACATAGAAATGAGATGCGATATCGCGTTGTACGAAGCATTAGAACTCTATTGCTACGATACCTAGACATCTGCAGAAGTTATTTCCTAGCAAGGAAGTGTCGCATTTACATTCATTTGAAGTGTAGACGAGGAATACATGACACTTCGCAAATCATATTATATCTTACCATGAAACATAGAAATGAGATGCGATATCGCGTATCAAGAAGCATTAAAACTCTATTGCTACGATAGGTAGACATTTGCAAACGCTATTTCCTTGCAAGGAAGTGTCGCATTTATATTTATTTGAAGTGTAGGCGAGGAATACATAACACTTCGCAATAAATATTACATCTTATCATGAAACATGGAAATTAGATACGACATCTCGTTTTAAGAAGCATTTGAGCTCTATTGCTTCGATACGTAGACATCTGCAAACGCTATGTCCTAGCAAGGAAGTGTCGCATTTACATCCATTTGAATCGTAGACGAGGAGTGCATAACACTTCGCAATGAATATTATATCTTATCTTGAAACATAGATATGAGATGCGATATCACGTATTAAGAAGCATTAAAACTCCATCCCTACGATAAGTAGACATCTGCAAACGCTATTTCCTTGCAAGGAAGTGTCGCATTTACATTCATTTGAAGTGTAGACGAGGAATACGTAACACTTCGCAAATCATGTTATATCTTATCATGAAACATAGAAATGAGATGCGATATCGCGTTTTAAGAAGCATTAGAACTCTATTGCTACGATACGTAGACATCTGCAAACGCTATTTCCTAGCAAGGAAGTGTCGCATTTACAAACATTTGAAGTGTAGGCGAGGAATACATAACACTTCGCAATGAATATTACATCTTATCATGAAACATGGAAATGAGATGCGATATCTCGTTTTAAGAAGCATTTGAACTCTATTGCTTCGATACGTAGACATCTGCAGACGCTATTTCCTAGCAAGGAAGTGTCGCATTTACATTCATTTGAAGTGTAGACGAGGAATACATGACACTTCGCAAATCATATTATATCTTACCATGAAACAGAAATGAGATGCGATATCGCGTTTTAAGAAGCATTAGAAATCTATTGCTACGATAGGTAGACATTTGCAAACGCTATTTCCTTGCAAGGAAGTGTCGCATTTACATTCATTTGAAGTGTAGACGAGGAATACATAACACTTCGCAAATCATATTATATCTTACCATGAAACAAAGAAATGAGATGCGATATCACGTTCTAAGAAGCATTAGAACTCTATTGCTACGATACCTAGACATCTGCAGACGCTATTTCCTAGCAAGGCAGTGTCGCATTTACATTCATTTGAAGTGTAGACGAGGAATACATAACACTTCGCAAATCATGTTATATCTTACCATGAAACATAGAAATGAGATGCGATATCGCGTTTTAAGAAGCATTAGAAAGCTATTGCTACGATACCTAGACATCTGCAGACGCCATTTCCTAGCAAGGAAGCGTCGCATTTACATTCATTTGAAGTGTAGGCGTGGAGTACATAACACTTCGCAAATCATGTTATATCTTACCATGACACTTACAAATGAGATGCGATATCGCGTTATAAGAATCATATGAACTCTATTGCTACGATACGTAGACATCTGCAATCGTTATTTCCTTGGAAGGAAGTGTCGCATTTACTTTCATTTGAATCGTAGACGAGGAAGGCATAACACTTCGCAATGAATATTATATCTTATCATGGAACATAGATATGAGATGCAATATCTCGTTTTAAGAAGCATTTGAACTCTATTGCTTCGATACGTAGACATCTGCAAACGCTATTTCCTTGTAAGGAAGTGTCGCATTTACATTCATTTGAAGTGCAGACGAGGAATACATGACACTTCGCAAATCATATTACATCTTACCATGAAACATAGAAATGAGATGCGATATCGCGTTTTAAGAAGCGTTAGAACTCTATTGCTACGATACCTAGACATCTGCAGACGCTATTTCCTAGCAAAGAAGTGTCGCATTTACATTCATTTGAAGTGTAGACGAGGAATACATGACACTTAGGCAAATCATATTATATCTTACCATGAAACATAGAAATGAGATGCGATATCGCGTTGTACGAAGCATTAGAACTCTATTGCTACGATACCTAGACATCTGCAGAAGTTATTTCCTAGCAAGGAAGTGTCGCATTTACATTCATTTGAAGTGTAGACGAGGAATACATGACACTTCGCAAATCATATTATATCTTACATGAAACATAGAAATGAGATGCGATATCGCGTATCAAGAAGCATTAAAACTCTATTGCTACGATAGGTAGACATTTGCAAACGCTATTTCCTTGCAAGGAAGTGTCGCATTTATATTTATTTGAAGTGTAGGCGAGGAATACATAACACTTCGCAATAAATATTACATCTTATCATGAAACATGGAAATTAGATACGACATCTCGTTTTAAGAAGCATTTGAGCTCTATTGCTTCGATACGTAGACATCTGCAAACGCTATGTCCTAGCAAGGAAGTGTCGCATTTACATCCATTTGAATCGTAGACGAGGAGTGCATAACACTTCGCAATGAATATTATATCTTATCTGAAACATAGATATGAGATGCGATATCACGTTTTAAGAAGCATTAAAACTCCATCCCTACGATAAGTAGACATCTGCAAACGCTATTTCCTTGCAAGGAAGTGTCGCATTTACATTCATTTGAAGTGTAGACGAGGAATACGTAACACTTCGCAAATCATGTTATATCTTATCATGAAACATAGAAATGAGATGCGATATCGCGTTTTAAGAAGCATTAGAACTCTATTGCTACGATACGTAGACATCTGCAAACGCTATTTCCTAGCAAGGAAGTGTCGCATTTACAAACATTTGAAGTGTAGGCGAGGAATACATAACACTTCGCAATGAATATTACATCTTATCATGAAACATGGAAATGAGATGCGATATCTCGTTTTAAGAAGCATTTGAACTCTATTGCTTCGATACGTAGACATCTGCAGACGCTATTCCTAGCAAGGAAGTGTCGCATTTACATTCATTTGAAGTGTAGACGAGGAATACATGACACTTCGCAAATCATATTATATCTTACCATGAAACAGAAATGAGATGCGATATCGCGTTTTAAGAAGCATTAGAAATCTATTGCTACGATAGGTAGACATTTGCAAACGCTATTTCCTTGCAAGGAAGTGTCGCATTTACATTCATTTGAAGTGTAGACGAGGAATACATAACACTTCGCAAATCATATTATATCTTACCATGAAACAAAGAAATGAGATGCGATATCACGTTCTAAGAAGCATTAGAACTCTATTGCTACGATACCTAGATATCTGCAGACGCTATTTCCTAGCAAGGCAGTCTGTCGCATTTACATTCATTTGAAGTGTAGACGAGGAATACATAACACTTCGCAAATCATGTTATATCTTACCATGAAACATAGAAATGAGATGCGATATCGCGTTTTAAGAAGCATTAGAAAGCTATTGCTACGATACCTAGACATCTGCAGACGCCATTTCCTAGCAAGGAAGCGTCGCATTTACATTCATTTGAAGTGTAGGCGTGGAGTACATAACACTTCGCAAATCATGTTATATCTTACCATGACACTTACAAATGAGATGCGATATCGCGTTATAAGAATCATATGAACTCTATTGCTACGATACGTAGACATCTGCAATCGTTATTTCCTTGGAAGGAAGTGTCGCATTTACTTTCATTTGAATCGTAGACGAGGAATGCATAACACTTCGCAATGAATATTATATCTTATCATGGAACATAGATATGAGATGCAATATCTCGTTTTAAGAAGCATTTGAACTCTATTGCTTCGATACGTAGACATCTGCAAACGCTATTTCCTTGTAAGGAAGTGTCGCATTTACATTCATTTGAAGTGCAGACGAGGAATACATGACACTTCGCAAATCATATTACATCTTACCATGAAACATAGAAATGAGATGCGATATCGCGTTTTAAGAAGCGTTAGAACTCTATTGCTACGATACCTAGACATCTGCAGACGCTATTTCCTAGCAAAGAAGTGTAGCATTTACATTCATTTGAAGTGTAGACGAGGAATACATGACACTTAGCAAATCATATTATATCTTACCATGAAACATAGAAATGAGATGCGATATCGCGTTGTAAGAAGCATTAGAACTCTATTGCTACGATACCTAGACATCTGCAGAAGTTATTTCCTAGCAAGGAAGTGTCGCATTTACATTCATTTGAAGTGTAGACGAGGAATACATGACACTTCGCAAATCATATTATATCTTACCATGAAACATAGAAATGAGATGCGATATCGCGTATCAAGAAGCATTAAAACTCTATTGCTACGATACGTAGACATCTGCAAACGCCATTTCCTAGCAAGGAAGTGTCGCATTTACATCCATTTGAATCGTAGACGAGGAATGCATAACACTTCGCAATGAACATTATATCTTATCTTGAAACATAGATGTGAGATGCGATATCGCGTTTTAAGAAGCATTAGAACTCTATTGCTACGATACCTAGACATCTGCAGACGCGATTTCCTAGCAAGGAAGGTCGCATTTACATTTATTTGAAGTGTAGGCGTGGAGTACATAACACTTCGCAAATCATGTTATATCTTACATGAAACTTACAAATGAGATGCGATATCGCGTTTTAAGTATCATATGAACTCTATTGCTACGATACGTAGACATCTGCAATCGTTATTTCCTTGCAAGGAAGTGTCGCATTTACTTTCATTTGAATCGTAGACGAGGAATGCATAACACTTCGCATGGATATTATACCTTATCATGAAACATAGATATGTGATGCAATATCTCGTTTTAAGAAGCATTTGAACTCTATTGCTACGATACCTAGACATCTGCAGACGCTATTTCCTAGCAAGGAAGTGTCGCCTTTACATTCATTTGAAGTGTAGACGAGGAATACATGACACATCGCAAATCATATTATATCTTACCATGAAACAGAAATGAGATGCGATATCGCGTTTTAAGAAGCATTAGAAATCTATTGCTACGATACCTAGACATCTGCAGACGCTATTTCCTAGCAAGGCAGTGTCGCATTTACATTCATTTGAAGTGTAGACGAGGAATACATAACACTTCGCAAATCATGTTATATCTTACCATGAAACATAGAAATGAGATGCGATATCGCGTTTTAAGAAGCATTAGAAAGCTATTGCTACGATACCTAGACATCTGCAGACGCCATTTCCCAGCAAGGAAGTGTCGCATTTCATTCATTTGAAGTGTAGACGAGGAATACGTAACACTTCGCAAATCATGTTATATCTTACCATGAAACATAGAAATGAGATGCGATATCGCGTTTTAAGAATCATATGAACAGTATTGCTACGATACGTAGACATCTGCAATCGTTATTTCCTTGCAAGGAAGTGTCGCATTTACTTTCATTTGAATCGTAGACGAGGAATGCATAACACTTCGCAATGGATATTATACCTTATCATGAAACATAGATATGAGATGCAATATCTCGTTTTAAGAAGCATTTAAACTCTATTGCTACGATACCTAGACATCTGCAGAAGCTATTTCCTAGCAAGGAAGTGTCGCCTTTACATTCATTTGACGTGTAGACGAGGAATACATGACACTTCGCAAATCATATTATATCTTACCATGAAACAGAAATGAGATGCGATGTCGCGTTTTAAGAAGCACTAGAAATCTATTGCTACGATAGGTAGACATTTGCAAACGCTATTTCCTTGCAAGGAAGTGTCGCATTTATATTTATTTGAAGTGTAGGCGAGGAATACATAACACTTCGCAATAAATATTACATCTTATCATGAACATGGAAATTAGATACGACATCTCGTTTTAAGAAGCATTTGAGCTCTATTGCTTCGATACCTAGACATCTGCAAACGCTATGTCCTAGCAAGGAAGTGTCGCATTTACATCTATTTGAATCGTAGACGAGGAATGCATAACACTTCGCAATGAATATTATATCTTATCTTGAAACATAGATATGAGATGCGATATCACGTTTTAAGAAGCATTAAAACTCCATCCCTACGATAAGTAGACATCTGCAAACGCTATTTCCTTGCAAGGAAGTGTCGCATTTACATTCATTTGAAGTGTAGACGAGGAATACGTAACACTTCGCAAATCATGTTATATCTTACCATGAAACATAGAAATGAGATGCGATATCGCGTTTTAAGAATCATATGAACAGTATTGCACGATACGTAGACATCTGCAATCGTTATTTCCTTGCAAGGAGTGTCGCATTTACTTTCATTTGAATCGTAGACGAGGAATGCATAACACTTCGCAACGAATATTATATCTTATCATGAAACATAGATATGAGATGCGATATCGCGTTTTAAGAAGCATTAGAACTCTATTGCTACGATACGTAGACATCTGCAAACGCTATTTCCTAGCAAGGAAGTGTCGCATTTACATTCATTTGAAGTGTAGGCGAGGAATACATAACACTTCGCAATGAATATTACATCTTATCATGAAACATGGAAATGAGATGCGATATCTCGTTTTAAGAAGCATTTGAACTCTATTGCTTCGATACGTAGACATCTGCAAGCGCTATGTCCTAGCAAGGAAGTGTCGCATTTGCATCCAATTGAATCGTAGACGAGGAATGCATAACACTTCGCAATGAACATTATATCTTATCTTGAAACATAGATGTGAGATGCGATATCGCGTTTTAAGAAGCATTAGACTCTATTGCTACGATACCTAGACATCTGCAGACGCCATTTCCTAGCAAGGAAGTGTCGCATTTACATTCATTTGAAGTGTAGACGAGGAATACGTAACACTTCGCAAATCATGTTATATCTTACCATGAAACATAGAAATGAGATGCGATATCGCGTTTTAAGAATCATATGAACAGTATTGCTACGATACGTAGACATCTGCAATCGTTATTTCCTTGCAAGGAAGTGTCGCATTTACTTTCATTTGAATCGTAGACGAGGAATGCATAACACTTCGCAACGAATATTATATCTTATCATGAAACATAGATATGAGATGCGATATCGCGTTTTAAGAAGCATTAGAACTCTATTGCTACGATACGTAGACATCTGCAAACGCTATTTCCTAGCAAGGAAGTGTCGCATTTACATTCATTTGAAGTGTAGGCGAGGAATACATAACACTTCGCAATGAATATTACATCTTATCATGAAACATGGAAATGAGATGCGATATCTCGTTTTAAGAAGCATTTGAACTCTATTGCTTCGATACGTAGACATCTGCAAGCGCTATGTCCTAGCAAGAAGTGTCGCATTTGCATCCAATTGAATCGTAGACGAGGAATGCATAACACTTCGCAATGAACATTATATCTTATCTTGAAACATAGATGTGAGATGCGATATCGCGTTTTAAGAAGCATTAGAACTCTATTGCTACGATACCTAGACATCTGCAGACGCCATTTCCTAGCAAGGAAGTGTCGCATTTACATTCATTTGAAGTGTAGACGAGGAATACGTAACACTTCGCAAATCATGTTATATCTTACCATGAAACATAGAAATGAGATGCGATATCGCGTTTTAAGAATCATATGAACAGTATTGCTACGATACGTAGACATCTGCAATCGTTATTTCCTTGCAAGGAAGTGTCGCATTTACTTTCATTTGAATCGTAGACGAGGAATGCATAACACTTCGCAACGAATATTATATCTTATCATGAAACATAGATATGAGATGCGATATCGCGTTTTAAGAAGCATTAGAACTCTATTGCTACGATACGTAGACATCTGCAAACGCTATTTCCTAGGAAGGAAGTGTCGCATTTACATTCATTTGAAGTGTAGGCGAGGAATACATAACACTTCGCAATGAATATTACATCTTATCATGAAACATGGAAATGAGATGCGATATCTCGTTTTAAGAAGCATTTGAACTCTATTGCTTCGATACGTAGACATCTGCAAGCGCTATGTCCTAGCAAGGAAGTGTCGCATTTACATCCAATTGAATCGTAGACGAGGAATGCATACACTTCGCAATGAACATTATATCTTATCTTGAAACATAGATGTGAGATGCGATATCGCGTTTTAAGAAGCATTAGAACTCTATTGCTACGATACTAGACATCTGCAGACGCGATTTCCTAGCAAGGAAGTGTCGCATTTACATTCATTTGAAGTGTAGACGAGGAATACGTAACACTTCGCAAATCATGTTATATCTTACCATGAAACATAGAAATGAGATGCGATATCGCGTTTTAAGAATCATATGAACAGTATTGCTACGATACGTAGACATCTGCAATCGTTATTTCCTTGCAAGGAAGTGTCGCATTTACTTTCATTTGAATCGTAGACGAGGAATGCATAACACTTCGCAACGAATATTATATCTTATCATGAAACATAGATATGAGATGCGATATCGCGTTTTAAGAAGCATTAGAACTCTATTGCTACGATACGTAGACATCTGCAAAACGCTATTTCCTAGCAAGGAAGGTGTCGCATTTACATTCATTTGAAGTGTAGGCGAGGAATACATAACACTTCGCAATGAATATTGCATCTTATCATGAAACATGGAAATGAGATGCGATATCTCGTTTTAAGAAGCATTTGAACTCTATTGCTTCGATACGTAGACATCTGCAAGCGCTATGTCCTAGCAAGGAAGTGTCGCATTTACATCCAATTGAATCGTAGACGAGGAATGCATAACACTTCGCAATGAACATTATATCTTATCTTGAAACATAGATGTGAGATGCTATATCGCGTTTTAAGAAGCATTAGAACTCTATTGCTACGATACCTAGACATCTGCAGACGCGATTTCCTAGCAAGAAGTGTCGCATTTACATTCATTTGAAGTGTAGGCGTGGAGTACATAACACTTCGCAAATCATGTTATATCTTACCATGAAACTTACAAATGAGATGCGATATCGCGTTTTAAGTATCATATGACTCTATTGCTACGATACGTAGACATCTGCAATCGTTATTTCCTTGCAAGGAAGTGTCGCATTTACTTTCATTTGAATCGTAGACGAGGAATGCATAACACTTCGCAATGGATATTATACCTTATGATGAAACATAGATATGTGATGCAATATCTCGTTTTAAGAAGCATTTGAACTCTATTGCTACGATACCTAGACATCTGCAGACGCTATTTCCTAGCAAGGAAGTGTCGCCTTTACATTCATTTGAAGTGTAGACGAGGAATACATGACACTTCGCAAATCATATTATATCTTACCATGAAACAGAAATGAGATGCGATATCACGTTTTAAGAAGCATTAGAAATCTATTGCTACGATAGGTAGACATTTGCAAACGCTATTTCCTTGCAAGGAAGTGTCGCATTTATATTTATTTGAAGTGTAGGCGAGGAATACATAACACTTCGCAATAAATATTACATCTTATCATGAAACATGGAAATTAGATACGACATCTCGTTTTAAGAAGCATTTGAGCTCTATTGCTTCGATACGTAGACATCTGCAAACGCTATGTCCTAGCAAGGAAGTGTCGCATTTACATCCATTTGAATCGTAGACGAGGAGTGCATAACACTTCGCAATGAATATTATATCTTATCTTGAAACATAGATATGAGATGCGATATCACGTTTTAAGAAGCATTAAAACTCCATCCCTACGATAAGTAGACATCTGCAAACGCTATTTCCTTGCAAGGAAGTGTCGCATTTACATTCATTTGAAGTGTAGACGAGGAATACGTAACACTTCGCAAATCATGTTATATCTTATCATGAAACATAGAAATGAGATGCGATATCGCGTTTTAAGAAGCATTAGAACTCTATTGCTACGATACGTAGACATCTGCAAACGCTATTTCCTAGCAAGGAAGTGTCGCATTTACAAACATTTGAAGTGTAGGCGAGGAATACATAACACTTCGCAATGAATATTACATCTTATCATGAAACATGGAAATGAGATGCGATATCTCGTTTTAAGAAGCATTTGAACTCTATTGCTTCGATACGTAGACATCTGCAGACGCTATTTCCTAGCAAGGAAGTGTCGCATTTACATTCATTTGAAGTGTAGACGAGGAATACATGACACTTCGCAAATCATATTATATCTTACCATGAAACAGAAATGAGATGCGATATCGCGTTTTAAGAAGCATTAGAAATCTATTGCTACGATAGGTAGACATTTGCAAACGCTATTTCCTTGCAAGGAAGTGTCGCATTTACATTCATTTGAAGTGTAGACGAGGAATACATAACACTTCGCAAATCATATTATATCTTACCATGAAACAAAGAAATGAGATGCGATATCACGTTCTAAGAAGCATTAGAACTCTATTGCTACGATACCTAGACATCTGCAGACGCTATTTCCTAGCAAGGCAGTGTCGCATTTACATTCATTTGAAGTGTAGACGAGGAATACATAACACTTCGCAAATCATGTTATATCTTACCATGAAACATAGAAATGAGATGCGATATCGCGTTTTAAGAAGCATTAGAAAGCTATTGCTACGATACCTAGACATCTGCAGACGCCATTTCCTAGCAAGGAAGCGTCGCATTTACATTCATTTGAAGTGTAGGCGTGGAGTACATAACACTTCGCAAATCATGTTATATCTTACCATGACACTTACAAATGAGATGCGATATCGCGTTATAAGAATCATATGAACTCTATTGCTACGATACGTAGACATCTGCAATCGTTATTTCCTTGGAAGGAAGTGTCGCATTTACTTTCATTTGAATCGTAGACGAGGAATGCATAACACTTCGCAATGAATATTATATCTTATCATGGAACATAGATATGAGATGCAATATCTCGTTTTAAGAAGCATTTGAACTCTATTGCTTCGATACCTAGACATCTGCAGAAGTTATTTCCTAGCAAGGAAGTGTCGCATTTACATTCATTTGAAGTGTAGACGAGGAATACATGACACTTAGCAAATCATATTATATCTTACCATGAAACATAGAAATGAGATGCGATATCGCGTTGTAAGAAGCATTAGAACTCTATTGCTACGATACCTAGACATCTGCAGAAGTTATTTCCTAGCAAGGAAGTGTCGCATTTACATTCATTTGAAGTGTAGACGAGGAATACATGACACTTCGCAAATCATATTATATCTTACCATGAAACATAGAAATGAGATGCGATATCGCGTATCAAGAAGCATTAAAACTCTATTTCTACGATACGTAGACATCTGCAAACGCTATTTCCTAGCAAGGAAGTGTCGCATTTACATCCATTTGAATCGTAGACGAGGAATGCATAACACTTCGCAATGAACATTATATCTTATCTTGAAACATAGATGTGAGATGCGATATCGCGTTTTAAGAAGCATTAGAACTCTATTGCTACGATACCTAGACATCTGCAGACGCGATTTCCTAGCAAGGAAGTGTCGCATTTACATTCATTTGAAGTGTAGGCGTGGAGTACATAACACTTCGCAAATCATGTTATATCTTACCATGAAACTTACAAATGAGATGCGATATCGCGTTTTAAGTATCATATGAACTCTATTGCTACGATACGTAGACATCTGCAATCGTTATTTCCTTGCAAGGAAGTGTCGCATTTACTTTCATTTGAATCGTAGACGAGGAATGCATAACACTTCGCAATGGATATTATACCTTATCATGAAACATAGATATGTGATGCAATATCTCGTTTTAAGAAGCATTTGAACTCTATTGCTACGATACCTAGACATCTGCAGACGCTATTTCCTAGCAAGGAAGTGTCGCCTTTACATTCATTTGAAGTGTAGACGAGGAATACATGACACTTCGCAAATCATATTATATCTTACCATGAAACAGAAATGAGATGCGATATCGCGTTTTAAGAAGCATTAGAAATCTATTGCTACGATAGGTAGACATTTGCAAACGCTATTTCCTTGCAAGGAAGTGTCGCATTTATATTTATTTGAAGTGTAGGCGAGGAATACATAACACTTCGCAATAAATATTACATCTTATCATGAAACATGGAAATTAGATACGACATCTCGTTTTAAGAAGCATTTGAGCTCTATTGCTTCGATACGTAGATATCTGCAAACGCTATGTCCTAGCAAGGAAGTGTCGCATTTACATCCATTTGAATCGTAGACGAGAAATGCATAACACTTCGCAATGAATATTATATCTTATCTTGAAACATAGATATGAGATGCGATATCACGTTTTAAGAAGCACTAAAACTCCATCCCTACGATAAGTAGACATCTGCAAACGCTATTTCCTTGCAAGGAAGTGTCGCATTTACATTCATTTGAAGTGTAGACGAGGAATACGTAACACTTCGCAAATCATGTTATATCTTACCATGAAACATAGAAATGAGATGCGATATCGCGTTTTAAGAATCATATGAACAGTATTGCCACGATACGTAGACATCTGCAATCGTTATTTCCATGCAAGGAAGTGTCGCATTTACTTTCATTTGAATCGTAGACGAGGAATGCATAACACTTCGCAACGAATATTATATCTTATCATGAAACATTGATATGAGATGCGATATCGCGCTTTAAGAAGCATTAGAACTCTATTGCTACGATACGTAGACATCTGCAAACGCTATTTCCTAGCAAGGAAGTGTCGCATTTACATTCATTTGAAGTGTAGGCGAGGAATGCATAACACTTCGCAATGAATATTATATCTTATCTTGAAACATAGATATGAGATGCGATATCACGTTTTAAGAAGCACTAAAACTCCATCCCTACGATAAGTAGACATCTGCAAACGCTATTTCCTTGCAAGGAAGTGTCGCATTTACATTCATTTGAAGTGTAGACGAGGAATACGTAACACTTCGCAAATCATGTTATATCTTACCATGAAACAGAAATGAGATGCGATATCGCGTTTTAAGAAGCATTAGAAATCTATTGCTACGATAGGTAGACATTTGCAAACGCTATTTCCTTGCAAGGAAGTGTCGCATTTACATTCATTTGAAGTGTAGACGAGGAATACATAACACTTCGCAAATCATATTATATCTTACCATGAAACAAAGAAATGAGATGCGATATCACGTTTTAAGAAGCATTAGAACTCTATTGCTACGATACCTAGACATCTGCAGACGCTATTTCCTAGCAAGGCAGTGTCGCATTTACATTCATTTGAAGTGTAGACGAGGAATACATAACACTTCGCAAATCATGTTATATCTTACCATGAAACATAGAAATGAGATGCGATATCGCGTTTTAAGAAGCATTAGAAAGCTATTGCTACGATACCTAGACATCTGCAGACGCCATTTCCTAGCAAGGAAGTGTCGCATTTACATTCATTTGAAGTGTAGGCATGGAGTACATAAAACTTCGCAAATCATGTTATATCTTACCATGAAACAGAAATGAGATGCGATATCGCGTTTTAAGAAGCATTAGAAATCTATTGCTATGATAGGTAGACATTTGCAAACGCTATTTCCTTGCAAGGAAGTGTCGCATTTACATTCATTTGAAGTGTAGGCGTGGAGTACATAACACTTCGCAAATCATGTTATATCTTACCATGAAACTTACAAATGAGATGCGATATCGCGTTTTAAGTATCATATGAACCCTATTGCTACGATACGTAGACATCTGCAATCGTTATTTCCTTGCAAGGAAGTGTCGCATTTACTTTCATTTGAATCGTAGACGAGGAATGCATAACACTTCGCAATGGATATTATACCTTATCATGAAACATAGATATGTGATGCAATATCTCGTTTTAAGAAGCATTTGAACTCTATTGCTACGATACCTAGACATCTGCAGACGCTATTTCCTAGCAAGGAAGTGTCGCCTTTACATTCATTTGAAGTGTAGACGAGGAATACATGACACTTCGCAAATCATATTATATCTTACCATGAAACAGAAATGAGATGCGATATCGCGTTTTAAGAAGCATTAGAAATCTATTGCTACGATAGGTAGACATTTGCAAACGCTATTTCCTTGCAAGGAAGTGTCGCATTTATATTTATTTGAAGTGTAGGCGAGGAATACATAACACTTCGCAATAAATATTACATCTTATCATGAAACATGGAAATTAGATACGACATCTCGTTTTAAGAAGCATTTGAGCTCTATTGCTTCGATACGTAGACATCTGCAAACGCTATGTCCTAGCAAGGAAGTGTCGCATTTACATCCATTTGAATCGTAGACGAGGAATGCATAACACTTCGCAATGAATATTATATCTTATCTTGAAACATAGATATGAGATGCGATATCACGTTTTAAGAAGCATTAAAACTCCATCCCTACGATAAGTAGACATCTGCAAACGCTATTTCCTTGCAAGGAAGTGTCGCATTTACATTCATTTGAAGTGTAGACGAGGAATACGTAACACTTCGCAAATCATGTTATATCTTACCATGAAACATAGAAATGAGATGCGATATCGCGTTTTAAGAATCATATGAACAGTATTGCTACGATACGTAGACATCTGCAATCGTTATTTCCTTGCAAGGAAGTGTCGCATTTACTTTCATTTGAATCGTAGACGAGGAATGCATAACACTTCGCAACGAATATTATATCTTATCATGAAACATAGATATGAGATGCGATATCGCGTTTTAAGAAGCATTAGAACTCTATTGCTACGATACGTAGACATCTGCAAACGCTATTTCCTAGCAAGGAAGTGTCGCATTTACATTCATTTGAAGTGTAGGCGAGGAATACATAACACTTCGCAATGAATATTACATCTTATCATGAAACATGGAAATGAGATGCGATATCTCGTTTTAAGAAGCATTTGAACTCTATTGCTTCGATACGTAGACATCTGCAGACGCTATTTCCTAGCAAGGAAGTGTCGCATTTACATTCATTTGAAGTGTAGACGAGGAATACATGACACTTCGCAAATCATATTATATCTTACCATGAAACAGAAATGAGATGCGATATCGCGTTTTAAGAAGCATTAGAAATCTATTGCTACGATAGGTAGACATTTGCAAACGCTATTTCCTTGCAAGGAAGTGTCGCATTTACATTCATTTGAAGTGTAGACGAGGAATACATAACACTTCGCAAATCATATTATATCTTACCATGAAACAAAGAAATGGGATGCGATATCACGTTTTAAGAAGCATTAGAACTCTATTGCTACGATACCTAGACATCTGCAGACGCTATTTCCTAGCAAGGCAGTGTCGCATTTACATTCATTTGAAGTGTAGACGAGGAATACATAACACTTCGCAAATCATGTTATATCTTACCATGAAACAAAGAAATGAGATGCGATATCACGTTTTAAGTAGCATTAGAACTCTATTGCTACGATACCTAGACATCTGCAGACGCTATTTCCTAGCAAGGCAGTGTCGCATTTACATTCATTTGAAGTGTAGACGAGGAATACATAACACTTCGCAAATCATGTTATATCTTACCATGAAACATAGAAATGAGATGCGATATCGCGTTTTAAGAAGCATTAGAAAGCTATTGCTACGATACCTAGACATCTGCAGACGCCATTTCCTAGCAAGGAAGTGTCGCATTTACATTCATTTGAAGTGTAGGCGTGGAGTACATAACACTTCGCAAATCATGTTATATCTTACCATGAATCTTACAAATGAGATGCGATATCGCGTTTTAAGTATCATATGAACTCTATTGCTACGATACGTAGACATCTGCAATCGTTATTTCCTTGCAAGGAAGTGTCGCATTTACTTTCATTTGAATCGTAGACGAGGAATGCATAACACTTCGCAATGGATATTATACCTTATCATGAAACATAGATATGTGATGCAATATCTCGTTTTAAGAAGCATTTGAACTCTATTGCTACGATACCTAGACATCTGCAGACGCTATTTCCTAGCAAGGAAGTGTCGCCTTTACATTCATTTGAAGTGTAGACGAGGAATACATGACACTTCGCAAATCATATTACATCTTATCATGAAACATGGAAATTAGATACGACATCTCGTTTTAAGGAGCATTTGAGCTCTATTGCTTCGATACGTAGACATCTGCAAACGCTATGTCCTAGCAAGGAAGTGTCGCATTTACATCCATTTGAATCGTAGACGAGGAATGCATAACACTTCGCAATGAATATTATATCTTATCTTGAAACATAGATATGAGATGCGATATCACGTTTTAAGAAGCATTAGAACTCCATCCCTACGATAAGTAGACATCTGCAAAGGCTATTTCCTTGCAAGGAAGTGTCGCATTTTCATTCATTTGAAGTGCAGGCGAGGAATACATAACACTTCGCAAATCACATTATATCCTTCCATGAAACATAGAAATGAGATGCCATATCGCGTTTTAAGAAGCATTAGAACTCTATTGCTACGATACGTAGACATCTGCAAACGCTTTTTCCTAGCAAGGAAGTATCGCATTTACATTCATTTGAAGTGTAGGCGAGGAATACATAACACTTCGCAATGAATATTACATCTTATCATGAAACATGGAAATGAGATGCGATATCTCGTTTTAAGAAGCATTTGAACTCTATTGCTTCGATACGTAGACATCTGCAAACGCTATGTCCTAGCAAGGAAGTGTCGCATTTACATCCATTTGAATCGTAGACGAGGAATGCATAACACTTCGCAATGAAAATTATATCTTATCCTGAAACATAGATATGAGATGCGATATCACGTTTTAAGAAGCATTAGAACTCCATCCCTACGATAAGTAGACATCTGCAAACGCTATTTCCTAGCAAAGAAGTGTCGCATTTTCACTCATTTGAAATGTAGGCGAGGAATACATAACACTTCGCAATGAATACTACATCTTATAATGAAACATGGAAATGAGATGCGATATCTCGTTTTAAGAAGCATTTGAGCTCTATTGCTTCGATACGTAGACATCTGCAAACGCTATGTCCTAGCAAGGAAGTGTCGCATTTACATCCATTTGAATCGTAGACGAGGAATGCATAACATTTCGCAATGAATATTATATCTTATCCTGAAACATAGATATGAGATGCGATATCACGTTTTAAGAAGCTTTAGAACTCCATCCCTACGATAGGTAGACATTTGCAGACGCTATTTCCTAGCAAGGAAGTGTCGCATTTACATTCATTTGAAGTGTAGACGAGGAATACATGACACTTCGCAAATCATATTATATCTTACCATGAAACAGAAATGAGATGCGATATCGCGTTTTAAGAAGCATTAGAAATCTATTGCTACGATAGGTAGACATTTGCAAACGCTATTTCCTTGCAAGGAAGTGTCGCATTTACATTCATTTGAAGTGTAGACGAGGAATACATAACACTTCGCAAATCATATTATATCTTACCATGAAACAAAGAAATGGGATGCGATATCACGTTTTAAGAAGCATTAGAACTCTATTGCTACGATACCTAGACATCTGCAGACGCTATTTCCTAGCAAGGCAGTGTCGCATTTACATTCATTTGAAGTGTAGACGAGGAATACATAACACTTCGCAAATCATGTTATATCTTACCATGAAACATAGAAATGAGATGCGATATCGCGTTTTAAGAAGCATTAGAAAGCTATTGCTACGATACCTAGACATCTGCAGACGCCATTTCCTAGCAAGGAAGTGTCGCATTTACATTCATTTGAAGTGTAGGCGTGGAGTACATAACACTTCGCAAATCATGTTATATCTTACCATGACACTTACAAATGAGATGCGATATCGCGTTATAAGAATCATATGAACTCTATTGCTACGATACGTAGACATCTGCAATCGTTATTTCCTTGCAAGGAAGTGTCGCATTTACTTTCATTTGAATCGTAGACGAGGAATGCATAACACTTCGCAATGAATATTATATCTTATCATGGAACATAGATATGAGATGCAATATCTCGTTTTAAGAAGCATTTGAACTCTATTGCTTCGATACGTAGACATCTGCAAACGCTATTTCCTTGTAAGGAAGTGTCGCAATTACATTCATTTGAAGTGCAGACTAGGAATACATGACACTTCGCAAATCATATTACATCTTACCATGAAACATAGAAATGAGATGCGATATCGCGTTTTAAGAAGCGTTAGAACTCTATTGCTACGATACCTAGACATCTGCAGACGCTATTTCCTAGCAAAGAAGTGTCGCATTTACATTCATTTGAAGTGTAGACGAGGAATACATGACACTTAGCAAATCATATTATATCTTACCATGAAACATAGAAATGAGATGCGATATCGCGTTGTAAGAAGCATTAGAACTCCATTGCTACGATAGCTAGACATCTGCAGATGTTATTTCCTAGCAAGGAAGTGTCGCATTTACATTCATTTGAAGTGTAGACGAGGAATACATGACACTTCGCAAATCATATTATATCTTACCATGAAACATAGAAATGAGATGCGATATCGCGTATCAAGAAGCATTAAAACTCTATTGCTACGATACGCTGACATCTGCAAACGCTATTTCCTAGCAAGGAAGTGTCGCATTTACATCCATTTGAATCGTAGACGAGGAATGCATAACACTTCGCAATGAATATTATATCTTATCTTGAAACATAGATATGAGATGCGATATCACGTTTTAAGAAGCATTAGAACTCCATCCCTACGATAAGTAGACATCTGCAAAGGCTATTTCCTTGCAAGGAAGTGTCGCATTTTCATTCATTTGAAGTGCAGGCGAGGAATACATAACACTTCGCAAATCACATTATATCCTTCCATGAAACATAGAAATGAGATGCCATATCGCGTTTTAAGAAGCATTAGAACTCTATTGCTACGATACGTAGACATCTGCAAACGCTTTTTCCTAGCAAGGAAGTATCGCATTTACATTCATTTGAAGTGTAGGCGAGGAATACATAACACTTCGCAATGAATATTACATCTTATCATGAAACATGGAAATGAGATGCGATATCTCGTTTTAAGAAGCATTTGAACTCTATTGCTTCGATACGTAGACATCTGCAAACGCTATGTCCTAGCAAGGAAGTGTCGCATTTACATCCATTTGAATCGTAGACGAGGAATGCATACCACTTCGCAATGAAAATTATATCTTATCCTGAAACATAGATATGAGATGCGATATCACGTTTTAAGAAGCATTAGAACTCCATCCCTACGATAAGTAGACATCTGCAAACGCTATTTCCTAGCAAAGAAGTGTCGCATTTTCACTCATTTGAAATGTAGGCGAGGAATACATAACACTTCGCAATGAATACTACATCTTATAATGAAACATGGAAATGAGATGCGATATCTCGTTTTAAGAAGCATTTGAGCTCTATTGCTTCGATACGTAGACATCTGCAAACGCTATGTCCTAGCAAGGAAGTGTCGCATTTACATCCATTTGAATCGTAGACGAGGAATGCATAACATTTCGCAATGAATATTATATCTTATCCTGAAACATAGATATGAGATGCGATATCACGTTTTAAGAAGCTTTAGAACTCCATCCCTACGATAGGTAGACATTTGCAGACGCTATTTCCTAGCAAGGAAGTGTCGCATTTACATTCATTTGAAGTGTAGACGAGGAATACATGACACATCGCAAATCATATTATATCTTACCATGAAACATAGAAATGAGATGCGATATCTCGTTTTAGGAAGCATTTGAACTCTATTGCTTCGATACGTAGACATCTGCAAGCGCTATGTCCTAGCAAGGAAGTGTCGCATTTACATCCATTTGAATCGTAGACGAGGAATGCACAACACTTCGCAATGAACATTATATCTTATCTTGAAACATAGATATGAGATGCGATATCGCGTTTTAAGAAGCATTAGAACTCTATTGCTACGATACCTAGACATCTGCAGACGCCATTTCCTAGCAAGGAAGTGTCGCATTTACATTCATTTGAAGTGTAGGCGTGGAGTACATAACACTTCGCAAATCATGTTATATCTTACCATGAAACTTACAAATGAGATGCGATATCGCGTTTTAAGAATCATATGAACTCTATTACTACGATACGTAGACATCTGCAATCGTTATTTCCTTGCAAGGAAGTGTCGCATTTACTTTCATTTGAATCGTAGACGAGGATTGCATAACACTTCGCAACGAATATTATATCTTATCATCAAACATAGATATGAGATGCGATATCGCGTTTTAAGAAGCATTAGAACTCTATTGCTACGATACGTAGACATCTGCAAACGCTATTTCCTAGCAAGGAAGTGTCGCATTTACATTCATTTGAAGTGTAGGCGAGGAATACATAACACTTCGCAATGAATATTACATCTTATCATGAAACATGGAAATGAGATGCGATATCTCGTTTTAAAAAGCATTTGAACTCTATTGCTTCGATACGTAGACATCTGCAGACGCTATTTCCTAGCAAGGAAGTGTCGCATTTACATTCATTTGAAGTGTAGACGAGGAATACATGACACTTCGCAAATCATATTATATCTTACCATGAAACAGAAATGAGATGCGATATCGCGTTTTAAGAAGCATTAGAAATCTATTGCTACGATAGCTAGACATCTGCAGATGTTATTTCCTAGCAAGGAAGTGTCGCATTTACATTCATTTGAAGTGTAGACGAGGAATACATGACACTTCGCAAATCATATTATATCTTACCATGAAACAAAGAAATGAGATGCGATATCACGTTTTAAGTAGCGTTAGAACTCTATTGCTACGATACCTAGACATCTGCAGACGCTATTTCCTAGCAAGGAAGTGTCGCATTTACATTCATTTGAGGTGTAGACGAGGAATACATAACACTTCGCAAATCATATTATATCCTTCCATGAAACATAGAAATGAGATGCGATATCTCGTTTTAGGAAGCATTTGAACTCTATTGCTTCGATACGTAGACATCTGCAAGCGCTATGTCCTAGCAAGGAAGTGTCGCATTTACATCCATTTGAATCGTAGACGAGGAATGCATAACACTTCGCAATGAACATTATATCTTATCTTGAAACATAGATATGAGATGCGATATCGCGTTTTAAGAAGCATTAGAACTCTATTGCTACGATACCTAGACATCTGCAGACGCCATTTCCTAGCAAGGAAGTGTCGCATTTACATTCATTTGAAGTGTAGGCGTGGAGTACATAACACTTCGCAAATCATGTTATATCTTACCATGAAACTTACAAATGAGATGCGATATCGCGTTTCAAGAATCATATGAACTCTATTACTACGATACGTAGACATCTGCAATCGTTATTTCCTTGCAAGGAAGTGTCGCATTTTCATTCATTTGAAGTGCAGGCGAGGAATACATAACACTTCGCAAATCATATTATATCCTTCCATGAAACATAGAAATGAGATGCCATATCGCGTTTTAAGAAGCATTAGAACTCTATTGCTACGATACGTAGACATCTGCAAACGCTATTTCCTAGCAAGGAAGTGTCGCATTTACATTCATTTGAAGTGTAGGCGAGGAATACATAACACTTCGCAATGAATATTACATCTTATCATGAAACATGGAAATGAGATGCGATATCTCGTTTTAAGAAGCATTTGAACCCTATTGCTTCGATACGTAGACATCTGCAGACGCTATTTCCTAGCAAGGAAGTGTCGCATTTACATCCATTTGAATCGTAGACGAGGAATGCATAACACTTCGCAATGAAAATTATATCTTATCTTGAAACATAGATATGACATGCGATATCACGTTTTAAAAAGCATTAGAACTCCATCCCTACGATAAGTAGACATCTGCAAACGCTATTTCCTTGCAAAGAAGTGTCGCATTTTCACTCATCTGAAGTGTAGACGAGGAATACATAACACTTCGCAAATCCTATTATATCTTACCATGAAACATAGAAATGAGATGCGATATCGCGTTTTAAGAAACATTAGAACACTAGTGCTGCGATAGGTAGACATTTGCAAACGCTATTTCCTTGCAAGGAAGTGTCGCATTTACATTCATTTGAAGTGTAGACGAGGAATACATGACACTTCGCAAATCATATTATATCTTACCATGAAACATAGAAATAAGATGCGATATCGCGTTGTAAGAAGCATTAGAGCTCTATTGCTACGATACATAGACATCTGCAGACGCTATTTCCTAGCAAGGAAGTGTCGCATTTACATTCATTTGAAGTGTAGACGAGGAATACATAACACTTCGCAAATCATATTATATCTTACCATGAAACGTAGTAATGAGATGCGATATCGCGTTCTAAGAAGCATTAGAACTCTATTGCTACGATACGTAGACATCTGCAAACGTTATTTCCTAGCAAGGAAGTGTCGCATTTACATTCATTTGAAGTGTAGGCGAGGAATACATAACACTTCGCAATGAATATTATATCTTATCTTGAAACATAGATATGAGTCGCGATATCACGTTTTAAGAAGCATTAGAACTCCATCCCAACGATAAGTAGACATCTGCAAACGCTATTTCCTTGCAAGGAAGTGTCGCATTTACATTCATTTGAAGTGTAGACGAGGAATACATAACACTTCGCAAATCATATTATATCTTACCATGAAACATGGAAATGAGATGCGATATCGCGTTTTAAGAAGCATTAGAACTCTATTGCTACGATACCGAGACATCTGGGGACGCTATTTCCTAGCAAGGAAGTGTCGCATTTACATTCATTTGAAGTGTAGACGAGGAATCCATGACACTTCGCAAATCATTTTATATCTTACCATGAAACATAGAAATGAGATGCGATATCGCGTTTTAAGAAACATTAGAGCTCTATTGCTACGATACGTAGACATCTGCAAAGGCTATTTCCTAGCGAGGAAGTGTCGCATTTGCATTCATTTGAAGTGTAGGCGTGGAATACATAACACTTCGCAATAAATATTACATCTTATCATGAAACATGGAAATTAGATGCGATATCTCGTTTTAAGAAGCATTTGAGCTCTATTGCTTCGATACGTAGACACCTGCAAACGCTATGTCCTAACAAGGAAGTGTCGCATTTACATCCATTTGAATCGTAAACGTGGAATGCATAACACTTCGCAATGAATATTATATCTTTTCATGAATCATAGAAATGAGATGCAATATCTCGTTTTAAGAAGCATTTGATCTCTATTGCTTCGATACGTAGACATCTGCAAACTCTATTTCCTTGCAAGGAAGTGTCGCATTTACATTCATTTGAAGTGTAGACGAGGAATACATGACACTTCGCAAATCATATTATATCTTACCATGAAACATAGAAATGAGATGCGATATCGCGTTTTGAGTAGCATTAGAAATCTATTGCTACGATACGTAGACATCTGCAAACGCCATTTCCTAGCGAGGAAATGTCGCATTTACATTCATTTGAAGTGTAGGCGAGGAATACATAACACTTCGCAATAAATATTACATCTTATCATGAAACATGGAAATTTGATGCGATATCTCGTTTCAAGAAGCATTTGAGCTCTATTGCTTCGATACGTAGACATCTGCAAACGCTATGTCCTAGCAAGGAAGTGTCGCATTTACATCCATTTGAATCGTAGACGAGGAATGCATAACACTTCGAATGAATATTATATGTTATCTTGAAACATAGATATGAGATGCAATATCTCGTTTTAAGAAGCATTTGATCTCTATTGCTTCGATACGTAGACATCTGCAAACTCTATTTCCTTGCAAGGAAGTGTCGCATTTACATTCATTTGAAGTGTAGACGAGGAATACATAACACTTCGCAAATCATATTACATCTTACCATGAAACATAGAAATTAGATACGATATCGCGTTTTAAGGAGCATTAGAACTCTATTGCTACGTTACCTAGACATCTGCAGACGCTATTTCCTAGCAAGGAAGTGTCGCATTTACATTCATTTGAAGTGTAGACGAGGAACACATGACACTTCGCAAATCATATTATATCTTACCATGAAACATAGAAATGAGATGCGATATCGCGTTTTAAGAAGCATTAGAACTCCATTTCTACGATACGTAGACATCTGCAAACGCTATTTCCTTGCAAGGAAGTGTCGCATTTACATTCATTTGAAGTGTAGACGAGGAATACATAAAACTTCGCCAATCATATTATATCTTACCATGATTCATAGAAATGAGTTGCGATATCGCGTTTTAAGAAGCATTAGAACTCTATTGCTACGATAGGTAGACATCTGCAAACGCTATTTCCTAGCAAGGAAGTGTCGCATTTACATTCATTTGAAGTGTAGACGAGGAATACATAACACTTCGCAATGAATATTACATCTAATCATGAAACATGGAAATGAGATGCGATATCTCGTTTTAAGAAGCATTTGAACTCTATTGATTCGATACGTAGACATCTGCAAACGCTATGTCCTAGCAAGGAAGTGTCGCATTTACATCCATTTGAATCGTAGACGAGGAATGCATAACACTTCTAATGAATATTATATCTTATCTTGAAACATTGATATGAAACGCGATATCACGTTTTAAGAAGCATTAGAACTCCATCCCAACGATAAGTAGACATCTGCAAACGCTATTTCCTTGCAAGGAAGTGTCGCATTTTCATTCATTTGAAGTGTAGACGAGGAATTCATAACACTTCGCAAATCATATTATATCTTACCATGAAACATCGAAATGAGATGCGATATCGCGTTTTAAGATGCATTAGAACACTATTGCTACGATAGGTAGACATTTGCAAACGCTATCTCCTTGCAAGGAAGTGTCGCATTTACATTCATTTGAAGTGTAGACGAGCAATACATAACACTTCGCAAATCATATTATATCTTACCATGAAA
The DNA here is from genome assembly GCF_050948175.1 of Xylocopa sonorina. Lineage (NCBI taxonomy): Eukaryota > Metazoa > Arthropoda > Insecta > Hymenoptera > Apidae > Xylocopa > Xylocopa sonorina. The sequence goes on along the minus strand of NW_027490108.1, from coordinate 1,643,743 downwards.
CATGAACATGAGATGCGATATCGCGTTTTAAGAAGCATTAGAACTCTATTGCTACGATACGTAGACATCTGCAAACGCCATTTCCTAGCGAGGAAGTGTCGCATTTACATTCATTTGAAGTGCAGACGAGGAATACATGACACTTCGCAAATCATATTACATCTTACCATGAAACATAGAAATGAGATGCGATATCGCGTTGTAAGAAGCATTAGAACTCTATTGCTACGATACCTAGACATCTGCAGAAGTTATTTCCTAGCAAGGAAGTGTCGCATTTACATCCATTTGAATCGTAGACGAGGAATGCATAACACTTCGCAATGAATATTATATCTTATCATGGAACATAGATATGAGATGCAATATCTCGTTTTAAGAAGCATTTGAACTCTATTGCTTCGATACGTAGACATCTGCAAACGCTATTTCCTTGTAAGGAAGTGTCGCATTTACATTCATTTGAAGTGCAGACGAGGAATACATGACACTTCGCAAATCATATTACATCTTACCATGAAACATAGAAATGAGATGCGATATCGCGTTTTAAGAAGCGTTAGAACTCTATTGCTACGATACCTAGACATCTGCAGACGCTATTTCCTAGCAAAGAAGTGTCGCATTTACATTCATTTGAAGTGTAGACGAGGAATACATGACACTTAGCAAGTCATATTATATCTTACCATGAAACATAGATATGAGATGCAATATCTCGTTTTAAGAAGCATTTGAACTCTATTGCTTCGATACGTAGACATCTGCAAACGCTATTTCCTTGTAAGGAAGTGTCGCATTTACATTCATTTGAAGTGCAGACGAGGAATACATGACACTTCGCAAATCATATTACATCTTACCATGAAACATAGAAATGAGATGCGATATCGCGTTGTAAGAAGCATTAGAACTTTATTGCTACGATACCTAGACATCTGCAGAAGTTATTTCCTAGCAAGGAAGTGTCGCATTTACATCCATTTGAATCGTAGACGAGGAATGCATAACACTTCGCAATGAATATTATATCTTATCTTGAAACATAGATATGAGATGCGATATCACGTTTTAAGAAGCATTAGAACTCCATCCCTACGATAAGTAGACATCTGCAAAGGCTATTTCCTTGCAAGGAAGTGTCGCATTTTCATTCATTTGAAGTGCAGGCGAGGAATACATAACACTTCGCAAATCATATTATATCCTTCCATGAAACATAGAAATGAGATGACATATCGCGTTTTAAGAAGCATTAGAACTCTATTGCTACGATACGTAGACATCTGCAAACGCTTTTTCCTAGCAAGGAAGTATCGCATTTACATTCATTTGAAGTGTAGGCGAGGAATACATAACACTTCGCAATGAATATTACATCTTATCATGAAACATGGAAATGAGATGCGATATCTCGTTTTAAGAAGCATTTGAACTCTATTGCTTCGATACGTAGACATCTGCAAACGCTATGTCCTAGCAAGGGAGTGTCGCATTTACATCCATTTGAATCGTAGACGAGGAATGCATAACACTTCGCAATGAAAATTATATCTTATCTTGAAACATAGATATGAGATGCGATATCACGTTTTAAGAAGCATTAGAACTCCATCCCTACGACAAGTAGACATCTGCAAACGCTATTTCCTTGCAAAGAAGTGTCGCATTTTCACTCATTTGAAGTGAAGACGAGGAATACATAACACTTCGCAAATCCTATTATATCTTACCATGAAACATAGAAATGAGATGCGATATCGCGTTTTAAGAAGCATTAGAACACTAGTGCTGCGATAGGTAGACATTTGCAAACGCTATTTCCTTGCAAGGAAGTGTCGCATTTACATTCATTTGAAGTGTAGACGAGGAATACATAACACTTCGCAATAAATATTACATCTTATCATGAAACATGGAAATGAGATGCGATATCGCGTTTTAAGAAGCATTAGAACTCTATTGCTACGATACCGAGACATATGGGGACGCTATTTCCTAGCAAGGAAGTGTCGCATTTACATTCATTTGAAGTGTAGACGAGGAATACATAACACTTCGCAATAAATATTACATCTTATCATGAAACATGGAAATGAGATGCGATATCGCGTTTTAAGAAGCATTAGAACTCTATTGCTACGATACCGAGACATCTGGGGACGCTATTTCCTAGCAAGGAAGTGTCGCATTTACATTCATTTGAAGTGTAGACGAGGAATACATGACACTTCGCAAATCATATTATATCTTACCATGAAACATAGAAATGAGATGCGATATCGCGTTTTAAGAAACATTAGAGCTCTATTGCTACGATACGTAGACATCTGCAAAGGCTATTTCCTAGCGAGGAAGTGTCGCATTTGCATTCATTTGAAGTGTAGGCGAGGAATACATAACACTTCGCAATAAATATTACATCTTATCATGAAACATGGAAATTAGATGCGATATCTCGTTTTAAGAAGCATTTGAGCTCTATTGCTTCGATACGTAGACACCTGCCAACGCTATGTCCTAACAAGGAAGTGTCGCATTTACATCCATTTGAATCGTAAACGTGGAATGCATAACACTTCGCAATGAATATTATATCTTTTCATGAATCATAGAAATGAGATGCAATATCTCGTTTTAAGAAGCATTTGATCTCTATTGCTTCGATACGTAGGCATCTGCAAACTCTATTTCCTTGCAAGGAAGTGTCGCATTTACATTCATTTGAAGTGCAGACGAGGAATACATGACACTTCGCAAATCATATTACATCTTACCATGAAACATAGAAATGAGATGCGATATCGCGTTGTAAGAAGCATTAGAACTCTATTGCTACGATACCTAGACATCTGCAGAAGTTATTTCCTAGCAAGGAAGTGTCGCATTTACATCCATTTGAATCGTAGACGAGGAATGCATAACACTTCGCAATGAATATTATATCTTATCTTGAAACATAGATATGAGATGCGATATCACGTTTTAAGAAGCATTAGAACTCCATCCCTACGATAAGTAGACATCTGCAAAGGCTATTTCCTTGCAAGGAAGTGTCGCATTTTCATTCATTTGAAGTGCAGGCGAGGAATACATAACACTTCGCAAATCATATTATATCCTTCCATGAAACATAGAAATGAGATGACATATCGCGTTTTAAGAAGCATTAGAACTCTATTGCTACGATACGTAGACATCTGCAAACGCTTTTTCCTAGCAAGGAAGTATCGCATTTACATTCATTTGAAGTGTAGGCGAGGAATACATAACACTTCGCAATGAATATTACATCTTATCATGAAACATGGAAATGAGATGCGATATCTCGTTTTAAGAAGCATTTGAACTCTATTGCTTCGATACGTAGACATCTGCAAACGCTATGTCCTAGCAAGGGAGTGTCGCATTTACATCCATTTGAATCGTAGACGAGGAATGCATAACACTTCGCAATGAAAATTATATCTTATCTTGAAACATAGATATGAGATGCGATATCACGTTTTAAGAAGCATTAGAACTCCATCCCTACGACAAGTAGACATCTGCAAACGCTATTTCCTTGCAAAGAAGTGTCGCATTTTCACTCATTTGAAGTGAAGACGAGGAATACATAACACTTCGCAAATCCTATTATATCTTACCATGAAACATAGAAATGAGATGCGATATCGCGTTTTAAGAAGCATTAGAACACTAGTGCTGCGATAGGTAGACATTTGCAAACGCTATTTCCTTGCAAGGAAGTGTCGCATTTACATTCATTTGAAGTGTAGACGAGGAATACATAACACTTCGCAATAAATATTACATCTTATCATGAAACATGGAAATGAGATGCGATATCGCGTTTTAAGAAGCATTAGAACTCTATTGCTACGATACCGAGACATATGGGGACGCTATTTCCTAGCAAGGAAGTGTCGCATTTACATTCATTTGAAGTGTAGACGAGGAATACATAACACTTCGCAATAAATATTACATCTTATCATGAAACATGGAAATGAGATGCGATATCGCGTTTTAAGAAGCATTAGAACTCTATTGCTACGATACCGAGACATCTGGGGACGCTATTTCCTAGCAAGGAAGTGTCGCATTTACATTCATTTGAAGTGTAGACGAGGAATACATGACACTTCGCAAATCATATTATATCTTACCATGAAACATAGAAATGAGATGCGATATCGCGTTTTAAGAAACATTAGAGCTCTATTGCTACGATACGTAGACATCTGCAAAGGCTATTTCCTAGCGAGGAAGTGTCGCATTTGCATTCATTTGAAGTGTAGGCGAGGAATACATAACACTTCGCAATAAATATTACATCTTATCATGAAACATGGAAATTAGATGCGATATCTCGTTTTAAGAAGCATTTGAGCTCTATTGCTTCGATACGTAGACACCTGCCAACGCTATGTCCTAACAAGGAAGTGTCGCATTTACATCCATTTGAATCGTAAACGTGGAATGCATAACACTTCGCAATGAATATTATATCTTTTCATGAATCATAGAAATGAGATGCAATATCTCGTTTTAAGAAGCATTTGATCTCTATTGCTTCGATACGTAGACATCTGCAAACTCTATTTCCTTGCAAGGAAGTGTCGCATTTACATTCATTTGAAGTGTAGACGAGGAATACATAACACTTCGCAAATCATATTACATCTTACCATGAAACATAGAAATTAGGTGCGATATCGCGTTTTGAGGAGCATTAGAACTCTATTGCTGCGATACCTAGACATCTGCAGACGCTATTTCCTAGCAAGGAAGTGTCGCATTTACATTCATTTGAAGTGTAGACGAGGAATACATGACACTTCGCAAATCATATTATATCTTACCATGAAACATAGAAATGAGATGCGATATCGCGTTTTAAGTAGCATTAGAAATCTATTGCTACGATACGTAGACATCTGCAAACGCCATTTCCAAGCGAGGAAATGTCGCATTTACATTCATTTGAAGTGTAGGCGAGGAATACATAACACTTCGCAATAAATATTACATCTTATCATGAAACATGGAAATTTGATGCGATATCTCGTTTCAAGAAGCATTTGAGCTCTATTGCTTCGATACGTAGACATCTGCAAACGCTATGTCCTACAAAGGAAGTGTCGCATTTACATCCATTTGAATCGTAGACGAGGAATGCATAACACTTCGAATGAATATTATATGTTATCTTGAAACATAGATATGAGTCGCAATATCACGTTTTAAGAAGCATTAGAACTCCATCCCAACGATAACTAGACATCTGCAAACGCTATTTCCTTGCAAGGAAGTGTCGCATTTACATCCATTTTAATCGTAGACGAGGAATGCATAACACTTCGCAATGAATATTATATCTTATCTTGAAACATAGATATGAGATGCGATATCACGTTTTAAGAAGCATTAGAACTCCATCCCTACGATATGTAGACATCTGCAAACGCTATTTCCTTGCAAGGAAGTGTCGCATTTACATTCATTTGAAGTGTAGGCGAGGAATACATAACACTTCGCAAATCATATTATATCTTACCATGAAACATAGAAACGAGATGCGATATCGCGTTCTAAGAAGCATTAGAAATCTATTGCTACGATACGTAGACATCTGCAAACGCCATTTCCTAGCGAGGAAGTGTCGCATTCACATTCATTTGAAGTGTAGACGAGGAATACATAACACTTCGCAATGAATATTATATCTTACCATGAAACATAGAAATGAGGTGCGATATCGCGTTTTAAGAATCATAAGAAATCTACTGCTACGATACGTAGACATCTGCAAACGCAATTTCCTTGCAAGGAAGTGTCGCATTTACATTCATTTGAAGTGTAGACGAGGAATACATAACACTTGGCAAATCATATTATATCTTACCATGAAACATAGAAATGAGATGCGACATCGCGTTTTAAGAATCATAAGAAATCTATTGCTACGATACGTAGACATCTGCAAACGCTATTTCCTTGCAAGGAAGTGTCGCATTTACATTCATTTGAATTGTAGACGAGGAATACATAACACTTCGCAAATCATATTATATCTTACCATGAAACTTAGAAATTAGATGCGATATCGCGTTTTAAGAAGCATCAGAAATCTATTGCTGCGATACCTAGACATCTACAGACGCTATTTCCTAGCAAGGAAGTGTCGCATTTACATTCATTTGAAGTGTAGACGAGGAATACATGACACTTCGCAAATCATATTATATCTTACCATGAAACATAGAAATGAGAATGCGATATCGCGTTGTAAGAAGCATTAGAACTCTATGGCTACGTTACCTAGACATGTGCAGACGCTATTTCCTAGCAAGGAAGTGTCGCATTTACATTCATTTGAAGTGTAGACGAGGAATACGTGACACTTCGCAAATCATGTTATATCTTACCATGAAACATAGAAATGAGATGCGATATCGCGTTTTAAGAAGCATTAGAATTCCATTGCTACGATACGTAGACATCTGCAAACGCTATTTCCTAGCAAGGAAGTGTCGCATTTACATTCATTTGAAGTGTAGGCGAGGAATACATAACACTTCGCAATGAATATTACATCATATCATGAAACATGGAAATGAGATGCGATATCTCGTTTTAAGAAGCATTTGAACTCTATTGCTTCGATACGTAGACATCTGCAAACGCTATGTCCTAGCAAGGAAGTGTCGCATTTACATCCATTTGAATCGTAGACGAGGAATGCATAACACTTCGCAATGAATATTATATCTTATCTTGAAACATAGATATGAGATGCGATATCACGTTTTAAGAAGCATTAGAACTCCATCCCTACGATATGTAGACATCTGCAAACGCTATTTCCTTGCAAGGAAGTGTCGCATTTACATTCATTTGAAGTGTAGACGAGGAATACATGACACTTCGCAAATCATATTATATCTTACCATGAAACATAGAAATGAGATGCGATATCGCGTTTTAAGAAGCATTAGAGCTCTATTGCTACGATACGTAGACATCTGCAAAGGCTATTTCCTAGCAAGGAAGTGTCGCATTTACATTCATTTGAAGTGTAGACGAGGAATACATAACACTTCGCAAATCATATTATATCTTACCATGAAACATAGAAATGAGATGCGATATCGCGTTGTAAGAAGCATTAGAACTCTATGGCTACGTTACCTAGACATCTGCAGACGCTATTTCCTAGCAAGGAAGTGTCGCATTTACATTCATTTGAAGTGTAGACGAGGAATACATGACACTTCGCAAATCATATTATATCTTACCATGAAACATAGAAATGAGATGCGATATCGCGTTTTAAGAAGCATTAGAAATCCATTGCTACGATACGTAGACATCTGCAAACGCTATTTCCTAGCAAGGAAGTGTCGCATTTACATTCATTTGAAGTGTAGGCGAGGAATACATAACACTTCGCAATGAATATTACATCATATCAGGAAACATGGAAATGAGATGCGATATCTCGTTTTAAGAAGCATTTGAACTCTATTGCTTCGATACGTAGACATCTGCAAACGCTATGTCCTAGCAAGGAAGTGTCGCATTTACATCCATTTGAATCGTAGACGAGGAATGCATAACACTTCGCAATGAATATTATATCTTATCTTGAAACATAGATATGAGATGCGATATCACGTTTTAAGAAGCATTAGAACTCCATCCCTACGATATGTAGACATCTGCAAACGCTATTTCCTTGCAAGGAAGTGTCGCATTTACATTCATTTGAAGTGTAGACGAGGAATACATGACACTTCGCAAATCATATTATATCTTACCATGAAACATAGAAATGAGATGCGATATCGCGTTTTAAGAAGCATTAGAGCTCTATTGCTACGATACGTAGACATCTGCAAAGGCTATTTCCTAGCAAGGAAGTGTAGCATTTACATTCATTTGAAGTGTAGACGAGGAATACATAACACTTCGCAAATCATATTATATCTTACCATGAAACATAGAAATGAGATGCGATATCGCGTTTTAAGAATCATAAGAAATCTACTGCTACGATACGTAGACATCTGCAAACGCTATTTCCTAGCAAGGAAGTGTCGCATTTACATTCATTTGAAGTGTAGACGAGGAATACATGACACTTCGCAAATCATATTATATCTTACCATGAAACATAGAAATGAGATGCGATATCGCGTTTTAAGAATCATTAGAACTCTATCCCTACGATACGTAAAGATCTGCAAACGCTACTTCCTAGCAAGGAAGTGTCGCATTTACATTCATTTGAATCATAGACGAGGAATGCATAACACTTTACAATGAATATTGTATCTTATCATGCAACATAGTAATGAGATGCGATATCGCGTTTTAAGAAGCATTGGAACTCTATTGCTACGATACCTAGACATCTGCAGACGCTATTTCCTAGCAAGAAAGTGTCGCATTTACATTCATTTGAAGTATAGACGAGGAAAACATAACACTTCGCAATGAATATTACATCTTATCATGAAACAAAGAAATGAGATGCGATATCACGCTTTAAGAAGCATTAGAACTCCATCCCTACGACAAGTAGACATCTGCAAACGCAATTTCCTTGCAAGGAAGTGTCGCATTCACATTCGTTTGAAGTGCAGACGCGGAATACATAACACTTCGCAAATCATATTATATCTTACCATGAAACATAGAAATGAGATGCGATATCGCGTTTTAAGAATCATAAGAAGTCTACTGCTACGATACGTAGACATCTGCAAACTCTATTTCCTTGCAAGGAAGTGTCGCATTTACATTCATTTGAAGTGTAGACGAGGAATACATAACAGTTCGCAAATCATATCATATCTTACCATGAAACTTAGAAATGAGATGCGATATCGCGTTTTAAGAAGCATTAGAACTCTATTGCTACGATACCCAGACATCTGCAGACGCTATTTCCTAGCAAGAAAGTGTCGCATTTACATTCATTTGAAGTGTAGACGAGGAAAACATATCACTTCGCAATGAATATTACATCTTATCATGAAACATAGAAATGAGATGCGATATCACGCTTTAAGAAGCATTAGAAAACAATCCCTACGAAAAGTAGACATCTGCAAATGCTATTTCCTTGCAGGGAAGTGTCGCATTTACATTCTTTCGAAGTGAATAATAGGTGTATATAATACATCGCAATGAATACTATACCTTGTCGTGAAACGTACAAATGGGATGCGATATCGCGTTTTAAGAAACATTAGAACTCTATTGCTACGATACCTAGACATCTGCAGACGCTATTTCCTAGCGGGGAAGTGTCGCATTTACATTCATTTGAATCGTAGACGAGGAATGTATAACACTTTACAATGAATATTGTATCTTATCATGCAACATAGTAATGAGATGCGATATCGCGTTTTAAGAAGCATTAGAAATCTATTGCTACGATACGTAGACATCTGCAAACGCCATTTCCTAGCGAGGAAGTGTCGCATTCACATTCATTTGAAGTGTAGACGAGAAATACATAGCACTTCGCAAATCATATTATACCTTACCATGAAACATAGAAATGAGATGCGATATCGCGTTTTAAGAAGCATTAGAAATCTATTGCTACGATACGTAGACATCTGCATGCGCTATTTCCTTGCAAGGAAGTGCCGCATTTACATTCTTCTGAAGAGAATACGAGGTATACATAACACTTTACAATGAATATTATATCCTACCATGCAACATAGAAATGAGATGCGATTCTCGTTTTAAGAAGAATTAGAACTCTATCCCTACGATACGTAAACATCTGCAAACGCTATTTCCTTGCAAGGAAGTGTCGCATTTACATTCATTTGAAGTGTAGACGAGGAATACATAACACTTCGCAAATCATATTATATCTTACCATGAAACTTACAAATGAGATGCGATATCGCGTTTTAAGAAGCATTAGAACTCTATTGCTACGATACCCAGATATCTGCAGACGCTATTTCCTAGCAAGAAAGTGTCGCATTTACATTCATTTGAAGTATAGACGAGGAAAACATAACACTTCGCAATGAATATTACATCTTATCATGAAACATAGAAATGAGATGCGATATTACGCTTTAAGAAGCATTAGAAAACAATCCCTACGAAAAGTAGACATCTGCAAACGCTATTTCCTTGCAAGGAAGTGTCGCATTTACATTATTTCGAAGTGAATAATAGGTATATATAATACATCGCAATGAATACTATACCTTGTCATGAAACGTACAAATGAGAAGCGATATCGCGTTTTAAGAAGCATTAGAACTCTATTGCTACGATACCTAGACATCTGCAGACGCTATTTCCTAGCGGGGAAGTGTCGCATTTACATTCATTTGAATCGTAGACGAGGAATGTATAACACTTTACAATGAATATTGTATCTTATCATGCAACATAGTAATGAGATGCGATTTCGCGTTTTAAGAAGCATTAGAAATCTATTGCTACGATACGTAGACATCTGCAAACGCCATTTCCTAGCGAGGAAGTGTCGCATTCACATTCATTTGAAGTGTAGACGAGGAATACATAACACTTCGCAAATCATATTATACCTTACCATGAAACATAGAAATGAGATGCGATATCGCGTTTTAAGAAGCATTAGAAATCTATTGCTACGATACGTAGACATCTGCAAACGCTATTTCCTAGCGAGGAAGTGTCGCATTTACATCCATTTGTATCGTAGACGAGGAATGCATAACACTTCGCAATGAATATTATATCTTACCATGAAACATAGAAATTTAAATGCGGTATCGCGATTTAAGAATCATAAGAACTCAATTGCTACGATACGTAGACATCTGCAAACGCTATTTCCTTGCAAGGAAGTGTCGCATTTTCATTCATTTGAAGTGTAGACGAGGAATACATAACACTTCGCAAATCATATTATATCTTACCATGAAACATAGAAATGAGATGCGATATCGCGTTCTAAGAAGCATTAAAAATCTATTGCTACGATACGTAGACATCTGCAAACGCCATTTCCTAGCGAGGAAGTGTCGCATTCACATTCATTTGAAGTGTAGACGAGGAATACATAACACTTCGCAATGAACATCATATCTTACCATGAAACATAGAAATGAGATGCGATATCGCGTTTTAAGAATCATAAGAACTCTATTGCTACGATACGTAGACATCTGCAAACGCAATTTCCTAGCAAGGAAGTGTCGCATTTTCATTCATTTGAAGTGTAGACTAGGAATACATAACACTTCGCAAATCATATTATATCTTACCATGAAACATAGAAATCAGATGCGATATCGCGTTTCACGAAGCATTAGAACACTATTGCTACGATAGGTAGACATTTGCAAACGCTATTTCCTGGCAAGGAAGTGTCGCATTTACATTCATTTGAAGTATAGACGAGGAAAACATAACACTTCGCAATGAATATTACATCTTATCATGAAACAAAGAAATGAGATGCGATATCACGCTTTAAGAAGCATTAGAACTCCATCCCTACGACAAGTAGACATCTGCAAACGCAATTTCCTTGCAAGGAAGTGTCGCATTCACATTCGTTTGAAGTGCAGACGCGGAATACATAACACTTCGCAAATCATATTATATCTTACCATGAAACATAGAAATGAGATGCGATATCGCGTTTTAAGAATCATAAGAAGTCTACTGCTACGATACGTAGACATCTGCAAACTCTATTTCCTTGCAAGGAAGTGTCGCATTTACATTCATTTGAAGTGTAGACGAGGAATACATAACAGTTCGCAAATCATATCATATCTTACCATGAAACTTAGAAATGAGATGCGATATCGCGTTTTAAGAAGCATTAGAACTCTATTGCTACGATACCCAGACATCTGCAGACGCTATTTCCTAGCAAGAAAGTGTCGCATTTACATTCATTTGAAGTGTAGACGAGGAAAACATATCACTTCGCAATGAATATTACATCTTATCATGAAACATAGAAATGAGATGCGATATCACGCTTTAAGAAGCATTAGAAAACAATCCCTACGAAAAGTAGACATCTGCAAATGCTATTTCCTTGCAGGGAAGTGTCGCATTTACATTCTTTCGAAGTGAATAATAGGTGTATATAATACATCGCAATGAATACTATACCTTGTCGTGAAACGTACAAATGGGATGCGATATCGCGTTTTAAGAAACATTAGAACTCTATTGCTACGATACCTAGACATCTGCAGACGCTATTTCCTAGCGGGGAAGTGTCGCATTTACATTCATTTGAATCGTAGACGAGGAATGTATAACACTTTACAATGAATATTGTATCTTATCATGCAACATAGTAATGAGATGCGATATCGCGTTTTAAGAAGCATTAGAAATCTATTGCTACGATACGTAGACATCTGCAAACGCCATTTCCTAGCGAGGAAGTGTCGCATTCACATTCATTTGAAGTGTAGACGAGAAATACATAGCACTTCGCAAATCATATTATACCTTACCATGAAACATAGAAATGAGATGCGATATCGCGTTTTAAGAAGCATTAGAAATCTATTGCTACGATACGTAGACATCTGCATGCGCTATTTCCTTGCAAGGAAGTGCCGCATTTACATTCTTCTGAAGAGAATACGAGGTATACATAACACTTTACAATGAATATTATATCCTACCATGCAACATAGAAATGAGATGCGATTCTCGTTTTAAGAAGAATTAGAACTCTATCCCTACGATACGTAAACATCTGCAAACGCTATTTCCTTGCAAGGAAGTGTCGCATTTACATTCATTTGAAGTGTAGACGAGGAATACATAACACTTCGCAAATCATATTATATCTTACCATGAAACTTACAAATGAGATGCGATATCGCGTTTTAAGAAGCATTAGAACTCTATTGCTACGATACCCAGATATCTGCAGACGCTATTTCCTAGCAAGAAAGTGTCGCATTTACATTCATTTGAAGTATAGACGAGGAAAACATAACACTTCGCAATGAATATTACATCTTATCATGAAACATAGAAATGAGATGCGATATTACGCTTTAAGAAGCATTAGAAAACAATCCCTACGAAAAGTAGACATCTGCAAACGCTATTTCCTTGCAAGGAAGTGTCGCATTTACATTATTTCGAAGTGAATAATAGGTATATATAATACATCGCAATGAATACTATACCTTGTCATGAAACGTACAAATGAGAAGCGATATCGCGTTTTAAGAAGCATTAGAACTCTATTGCTACGATACCTAGACATCTGCAGACGCTATTTCCTAGCGGGGAAGTGTCGCATTTACATTCATTTGAATCGTAGACGAGGAATGTATAACACTTTACAATGAATATTGTATCTTATCATGCAACATAGTAATGAGATGCGATTTCGCGTTTTAAGAAGCATTAGAAATCTATTGCTACGATACGTAGACATCTGCAAACGCCATTTCCTAGCGAGGAAGTGTCGCATTCACATTCATTTGAAGTGTAGACGAGGAATACATAACACTTCGCAAATCATATTATACCTTACCATGAAACATAGAAATGAGATGCGATATCGCGTTTTAAGAAGCATTAGAAATCTATTGCTACGATACGTAGACATCTGCAAACGCTATTTCCTAGCGAGGAAGTGTCGCATTTACATCCATTTGTATCGTAGACGAGGAATGCATAACACTTCGCAATGAATATTATATCTTACCATGAAACATAGAAATTTAAATGCGGTATCGCGATTTAAGAATCATAAGAACTCAATTGCTACGATACGTAGACATCTGCAAACGCTATTTCCTTGCAAGGAAGTGTCGCATTTTCATTCATTTGAAGTGTAGACGAGGAATACATAACACTTCGCAAATCATATTATATCTTACCATGAAACATAGAAATGAGATGCGATATCGCGTTCTAAGAAGCATTAAAAATCTATTGCTACGATACGTAGACATCTGCAAACGCCATTTCCTAGCGAGGAAGTGTCGCATTCACATTCATTTGAAGTGTAGACGAGGAATACATAACACTTCGCAATGAACATCATATCTTACCATGAAACATAGAAATGAGATGCGATATCGCGTTTTAAGAATCATAAGAACTCTATTGCTACGATACGTAGACATCTGCAAACGCAATTTCCTAGCAAGGAAGTGTCGCATTTTCATTCATTTGAAGTGTAGACTAGGAATACATAACACTTCGCAAATCATATTATATCTTACCATGAAACATAGAAATCAGATGCGATATCGCGTTTCACGAAGCATTAGAACACTATTGCTACGATAGGTAGACATTTGCAAACGCTATTTCCTGGCAAGGAAGTGTCGCATTTACATTCATTTGAAGTGTAGAGGAGGAATGCATAACACTTCGCAATGAATATTATATCTTACCATGAAACATAGAAATGAGATGCGATATCGCGTTTTAAGAATCATAAGAACTCTATTGCTACGATACGTATACATCTGCAAACGCAATTTCCTAGCAAGGAAGTGTCGCATTTTCATTCACTTGAAGTGTAGACGAGGAATACATAACACTTCGCAAATCATATTATAACTTACCATGAAACATAGAAATGTGATGCGATTTCGCGTTTTAAGAAGCATTAGAAATCTATTGCTACATACGTAGACATCTGCAAACGCCATTTCCTAGCGAGGAAGTGTCGCATTTACATCCATTTGAATCGTAGACGAGGAATGCATAACACTTCGCAATGAATATTATATCTTACCATGAAACATATAAATGAGATGCGATATCGCGTTTTAAGAAGCATTAGAACTCTATCCCTACGATACGTAGACATCTGCAAACGCCATTTCCTAGCGAGGAAGTGTCGCATTTACATCCATTTGAATCGTTGACGAGGAATGCATAACACTTCGCAATGAATATTATATCTTACCATGAAACATAGAAATGAGATGCGATATCGCGTTTTAAGAATCATTAGAACTCTATCCCTACGATACGTAAACATCTGCAAACGCTACTTCCTAGCAAGGAAGTGTCGCATTTACATTCATTTGAATCGTAGACGAGGAATGCATAACACTTTACAATGAATATTGTATCTTATCATGCAACATAGTAATGAGATGCGATATCGCGTTTTAAGAAGCATTAGAAATCTATTGCTACGATACGTAGACATCTGCAAACGCCATTTCCTAGCGGGGAAGTGTCGCATTCACATTCATTTGAAGTGTAGACGAGGAATACATAACACTTCGCAAATCATATTATATCTTACCATGAAACATAGAAATGAGATGCGATATCACGTTTTAAGAAGCATTAGAACACTATTGCTACGATACCTAGACATCTGCAGATGCTATTTCCTAGCAAGGAAGTGTCGCATTCACATTCATTTGAAGTGTAAACGAGGAATACATGACACTTCGCAAATCATATTATATCTTACCATGAAACATAGATATGAGATGCGATATCGCGTTTATGAAGCATTAGAACTCTATTGCTACGATACCTAGATATCTGCAGACTCTATTTTCTAGCAAGCAAGTGTCGCATTTACATTCATTTGAAGTGTAGACGGGGAATACATGACACTTCGCAAATCATATTATATCTTACCATGAAACATAGAAATGAGATGCGATATCGCATTTTAAAAAGCATTTGAACTCTATCCCTACGATACGTAAACATCTGCAAACGCTATTTCCTTGCAAGGAAGTTCCGCATTTACATTCTTCTGAAGAGAATACGAGGTATACATAACACTTTGCAATGAATATTATATCCTACCATGCAACATAGAAATGAGATGCGATTCGCGTTTTAAGAAGAATTAGAACTCTATCCCTACGATACGTAAACATCTGCAAACGCTATTTCCTAGCAAGGAAGTGTCGCATTTACATTCATTTGAATCGTAGACGAGGAATGCATAACACTTCGCAAATCATATTATATCTTACCATGAAACATAGAAATGAGATGCGATATCGCGTTTTAAGAATCATAAGAACTCTATTGCTACGATACGTAGACATCTGCAAACGCAATTTCCTTGCAAGGAAGTGTCGCATTTACATTCATTTGAAGTGTAGACGAGGAATACATAACACTTCGCAAATCATATTATATCTTACCATGAAGCATAGAAATGAGATGCGATATCGCGTTTTAAGAATCATAAGAACTCTATTGCTACGATACGTAGACATCTGCAAACGCTATTTCCTTGCAAGGAAGTGTCGCATTTACATTCATTTGAATTGTAGACGAGGAATACATAACACTTCGCAAATCATATTATATCTTACCATGAAACTTACAAATGAGATGCGATATCGCGTTTTAAGAAGCATTAGAACTCTATTGCTACGATACCCAGATATCTGCAGACGCTATTTCCTAGCAAGAAAGTGTCGCATTTACATTCATTTGAAGTATAGACGAGGAAAACATAACACTTCGCAATGAATATTACATCTTATCATGAAACATAGAAATGAGATGCGATATCACGCTTTAAGAGGCATTAGAAAACAATCCCTACGAAAAGTAGACATCTGCAAACGCTATTTCCTTGCAAGGAAGTGTCGCATTTACATTATTTCGAAGTGAATAATAGGTATATATAATACATCGCAATGAATACTATACCTTGTCATGAAACGTACAAATGAGAAGCGATATCGCGTTTTAAGAAGCATTAGAAATCTATTGCTACGATACCTAGACATCTGCAGACGCTATTTCCTAGCGGGGAAGTGTCGCATTTACATTCATTTGAATCGTAGACGAGGAATGTATAACACTTTACAATGAATATTGTATCTTATCATGCAACATAGTAATGAGATGCGATATCGCGTTTTAAGAAGCATTAGAAATCTATTGCTACGATACGTAGACATCTGCAAACGCCATTTCCTAGCGAGGAAGTGTCGCATTCACATTCATTTGAAGTGTAGACGAGGAATACATAACACTTCGCAAATCATATTATACCTTACCATGAAACATAGAAATGAGATGCGATATCGCGTTTTAAGAAGCATTAGAAATCTATTGCTACGATACGTAGACATCTGCAAACGCTATTTCCTAGCGAGGAAGTGTCGCATTTTCATTCACTTGAAGTGTAGACGAGGAATACATAACACTTCGCAAATCATATTGTAACTTACCATGAAACATAGAAATGAGATGCGATATCGCGTTTTAAGAAGCATTAGAAATCTATTGCTACGATACGTAGACATCTGCAAACGCTATTTCCTAGCGAGGAAGTGTCGCATTTACATCCATTTGTATCGTAGACGAGGAATGCATAACACTTCGCAATGAATATTATATCTTACCATGAAACATAGAAATGAGATGCGATATCGCGTTTTAAGAAGCATTAGAACTCTATCCCTACGATACGTAGACATCTGCAAACGCCATTTCCTAGCGAGGAAGTGTCGCATTTACATCCATTTGATTCGTAGACGAGGAATGCATAAAACTTTGCAATGAATGTTATATCTTACCATGAAACATAGAAATGAGATGCGATATCGCGTTTTAAGAATCATTAGAACTCTATCCCTACGATACCTAAACATCTGCAAACGCTACTTCCTAGCAAGGAAGTGTCGCATTTACATTCATTTGAATCGTAGACGAGGAATGCATAACACTTTACAACGAATATTGTATCTTATCATGCAACATAGTAATGAGATGCGATATCGCGTTTTAAGAAGCATTAGAAATCTATTGCTACGATACGTAGACATCTGCAAACGCCATTTCCTAGCGAGGAAGTGTCGCATTCACATTCATTTGAAGTGTAGACGAGGAATACATAACACTTCGCAAATCATATTATATCTTACCATGAAACATAGAAATGAGATGCGATATCACGTTTTAAGAAGCATTAGAACACTATTGCTACGATACATAGACATCTGCAGACGCTATTTCCTAGCAAGGAAGTGTCGCATTCACATTCATTTGAAGTGTAGACGAGGAATACATAACACTTCGCAAATCATATTATATCTTACCATGAAACATAGAAATGAGATGCGATATCGCGTTTTAAGAATCATAAGAACTCTATTGCTACGATACGTAGACATCTGCAAACGCAATTTCCTTGCAAGGAAGTGTCGCATTTACATTCATTTGAAGTGTAGACGAGGAATACATAACACTTCGCAAATCATATT
Organism: Xylocopa sonorina; assembly: GCF_050948175.1. NCBI lineage: Eukaryota > Metazoa > Arthropoda > Insecta > Hymenoptera > Apidae > Xylocopa > Xylocopa sonorina. Next base: position 1,625,492 of record NW_027490108.1, on the reverse strand, counting down.
ATATCTTACCATGAAGCATAGAAATGAGATGCGATATCGCGTTTTAAGAATCATAAGAACTCTATTGCTACGATACGTAGACATCTGCAAACGCTATTTCCTTGCAAGGAAGTGTCGCATTTACATTCATTTGAATTGTAGACGAGGAATACATAACACTTCGCAAATCATATTATATCTTACCATGAAACTTACAAATGAGATGCGATATCGCGTTTTAAGAAGCATTAGAACTCTATTGCTACGATACCCAGATATCTGCAGACGCTATTTCCTAGCAAGAAAGTGTCGCATTTACATTCATTTGAAGTATAGACGAGGAAAACATAACACTTCGCAATGAATATTACATCTTATCATGAAACATAGAAATGAGATGCGATATCACGCTTTAAGAGGCATTAGAAAACAATCCCTACGAAAAGTAGACATCTGCAAACGCTATTTCCTTGCAAGGAAGTGTCGCATTTACATTATTTCGAAGTGAATAATAGGTATATATAATACATCGCAATGAATACTATACCTTGTCATGAAACGTACAAATGAGAAGCGATATCGCGTTTTAAGAAGCATTAGAAATCTATTGCTACGATACCTAGACATCTGCAGACGCTATTTCCTAGCGGGGAAGTGTCGCATTTACATTCATTTGAATCGTAGACGAGGAATGTATAACACTTTACAATGAATATTGTATCTTATCATGCAACATAGTAATGAGATGCGATATCGCGTTTTAAGAAGCATTAGAAATCTATTGCTACGATACGTAGACATCTGCAAACGCCATTTCCTAGCGAGGAAGTGTCGCATTCACATTCATTTGAAGTGTAGACGAGGAATACATAACACTTCGCAAATCATATTATACCTTACCATGAAACATAGAAATGAGATGCGATATCGCGTTTTAAGAAGCATTAGAAATCTATTGCTACGATACGTAGACATCTGCAAACGCAATTTCCTAGCGAGGAAGTGTCGCATTTTCATTCACTTGAAGTGTAGACGAGGAATACATAACACTTCGCAAATCATATTATAACTTACCATGAAACATAGAAATGAGATGCGATATCGCGTTTTAAGAAGCATTAGAAATCTATTGCTACGATACGTAGACATCTGCAAACGCTATTTCCTAGCGAGGAAGTGTCGCATTTACATCCATTTGTATCGTAGACGAGGAATGCATAACACTTCGCAATGAATATTATATCTTACCATGAAACATAGAAATGAGATGCGATATCGCGTTTTAAGAAGCATTAGAACTCTATCCCTACGATACGTAGACATCTGCAAACGCCATTTCCTAGCGAGGAAGTGTCGCATTTACATCCATTTGATTCGTAGACGAGGAATGCATAAAACTTTGCAATGAATGTTATATCTTACCATGAAACATAGAAATGAGATGCGATATCGCGTTTTAAGAATCATTAGAACTCTATCCCTACGATACCTAAACATCTGCAAACGCTACTTCCTAGCAAGGGAGTGTCGCATTTACATTCATTTGAATCGTAGACGAGGAATGCATAACACTTTACAACGAATATTGTATCTTATCATGCAACATAGTAATGAGATGCGATATCGCGTTTTAAGAAGCATTAGAAATCTATTGCTACGATACGTAGACATCTGCAAACGCCATTTCCTAGCGAGGAAGTGTCGCATTCACATTCATTTGAAGTGTAGACGAGGAATACATAACACTTCGCAAATCATATTATATCTTACCATGAAACATAGAAATGAGATGCGATATCACGTTTTAAGAAGCATTAGAACACTATTGCTACGATACATAGACATCTGCAGACGCTATTTCCTAGCAAGGAAGTGTCGCATTCACATTCATTTGAAGTGTAGACGAGGAATACATAACACTTCGCAAATCATATTATATCTTACCATGAAACATAGAAATGAGATGCGATATCGCGTTTATGAAGCATTAGAACTCTATTGCTACGATACCTAGACATCTGCAGACTCTATTTTCTAGCAAGCAAGTGTCGCATTTACATTCATTTGAAGTGTAGACGAGGAATACATGACACTTCGCAAATCATATTATATCTTACCATGAAACATAGAAATGAGATGCGATATCGCGTTTTAAAAAGCATTTGAACTCTATCCCTACGATACGTAAATATCTGCAAACGCTATTTCCTTGCAAGGAAGTTCCGCATTTACATTCTTCTGAAGAGAATACGAGGTATACATAACACTTTACAATGAATATTATATCCTACCATGCAACATAGAAATGAGATGCGATTCGCGTTTTAAGAAGAATTAGAACTCTATCCCTACGATACGTAAACATCTGCAAACGCTATTTCCTAGCAAGGAAGTGTCGCATTTACATTCATTTGAATCGTAGACGAGGAATGCATAACACTTCGCAAATCATATTATAACTTACCATGAAACATAGAAATGAGATGCGATATGGCGATTTAAGGATCATAAGAACTCAATTGCTACGATACGTAGACATCTGCAAACGCAATTTCCTTGCAAGGAAGTGTCGCATTTTCAATCATTAGATGTGTAGACGAGGAATACATAACACTTCGCAAATCATATTATATCTTACCATGAAACATAGAAATGAGATGCTATATCGCGTTTTAAGAAGCATTAGAAATCTATTGCTACGATACGTAGACATCTGCAAACGCCATTTCCTAGCGGGGAAGTGTCGCATTTACATTCATTTGAATCGTAGACGAGGAATGTATAACACTTTACAATGAATATTGTATCTTATCATGCAACATAGTAATGAGATGCGATATCGCGTTTTAAGAAGCATTAGAAATCTATTGCTACGATACGTAGACATCTGCAAACGCCATTTCCTAGCGAGGAAGTGTCGCATTCACATTCATTTGAAGTGTAGACGAGGAATACATAACACTTCGCAAATCATATTATACCTTACCATGAAACATAGAAATGAGATGCGATATCGCGTTTTAAGAAGCATTAGAAATCTATTGCTACGATACGTAGACATCTGCAAACGCTATTTCCTAGCGAGGAAGTGTCGCATTTTCATTCACTTGAAGTGTAGACGAGGAATACATAACACTTCGCAAATCATATTATAACTTACCATGAAACATAGAAATGTGATGCGATTTCGCGTTTTAAGAAGCATTAGAAATCTATTGCTACATACGTAGACATCTGCAAACGCCATTTCCTAGCGAGGAAGTGTCGCACTTACATCCATTTGAATCGTAGACGAGGAATGCATAACACTTCGCAATGAATATTATATCTTACCATGAAACATATAAATGAGATGCGATATCGCGTTTTAAGAAGCATTAGAACTCTATCCCTACGATACGTAGACATCTGCAAACGCCATTTCCTAGCGAGGAAGTGTCGCATTTACATCCATTTGAATCGTTGACGAGGAATGCATAACACTTCGCAATGAATATTATATCTTACCATGAAACATAGAAATGAGATGCGATATCGCGTTTTAAGAATCATTAGAACTCTATCCCTACGATACGTAAACATCTGCAAACGCTACTTCCTAGCAAGGAAGTGTCGCATTTACATTCATTTGAATCGTAGACGAGGAATGCATAACACTTTACAATGAATATTGTATCTTATCATGCAACATAGTAATGAGATGCGATATCGCGTTTTAAGAAGCATTAGAAATCTATTGCTACGATACGTAGACATCTGCAAACGCCATTTCCTAGCGGGGAAGTGTCGCATTCACATTCATTTGAAGTGTAGACGAGGAATACATAACATTTCGCAAATCATATTATATCTTACCATGAAACATAGAAATGAGATGCGATATCACGTTTTAAGAAGCATTAGAACACTATTGCTACGATACCTAGACATCTGCAGATGCTATTTCCTAGCAAGGAAGTGTCGCATTCACATTCATTTGAAGTGTAGACGAGGAATACATGACACTTCGCAAATCATATTATATCTTACCATGAAACATAGATATGAGATGCGATATCGCGTTTATGAAGCCTTAGAACTCTATTGCTACGATACCTAGATATCTGCAGACTCTATTTTCTAGCAAGCAAGTGTCGCATTTACATTCATTTGAAGTGTAGACGAGGAATACATGACACTTCGCAAATCATATTATATCTTACCATGAAACATAGAAATGAGATGCGATATCGCATTTTAAAAAGCATTTGAACTCTATCCCTACGATACGTAAACATCTGCAAACGCTATTTCCTTGCAAGGAAGTTCCGCATTTACATTCTTCTGAAGAGAATACGAGGTATACATAACACTTTGCAATGAATATTATATCCTACCATGCAACATAGAAATGAGATGCGATTCGCGTTTTAAGAAGAATTAGAACTCTATCCCTACGATACGTAAACATCTGCAAACGCTATTTCCTAGCAAGGAAGTGTCGCATTTACATTCATTTGAATCGTAGACGAGGAATGCATAACACTTCGCAAATCATATTATATCTTACCATGAAACATAGAAATGAGATGCGATATCGCGTTTTAAGAATCATAAGAACTCTATTGCTACGATACGTAGACATCTGCAAACGCAATTTCCTTGCAAGGAAGTGTCGCATTTACATTCATTTGAAGTGTAGACGAGGAATACATAACACTTCGCAAATCATATTATATCTTACCATGAAGCATAGAAATGAGATGCGATATCGCGTTTTAAGAATCATAAGAACTCTATTGCTACGATACGTAGACATCTGCAAACGCTATTTCCTTGCAAGGAAGTGTCGCATTTACATTCATTTGAATTGTAGACGAGGAATACATAACACTTCGCAAATCATATTATATCTTACCATGAAACTTACAAATGAGATGCGATATCGCGTTTTAAGAAGCATTAGAACTCTATTGCTACGATACCCAGATATCTGCAGACGCTATTTCCTAGCAAGAAAGTGTCGCATTTACATTCATTTGAAGTATAGACGAGGAAAACATAACACTTCGCAATGAATATTACATCTTATCATGAAACATAGAAATGAGATGCGATATCACGCTTTAAGAGGCATTAGAAAACAATCCCTACGAAAAGTAGACATCTGCAAACGCTATTTCCTTGCAAGGAAGTGTCGCATTTACATTATTTCGAAGTGAATAATAGGTATATATAATACATCGCAATGAATACTATACCTTGTCATGAAACGTACAAATGAGAAGCGATATCGCGTTTTAAGAAGCATTAGAAATCTATTGCTACGATACCTAGACATCTGCAGACGCTATTTCCTAGCGGGGAAGTGTCGCATTTACATTCATTTGAATCGTAGACGAGGAATGTATAACACTTTACAATGAATATTGTATCTTATCATGCAACATAGTAATGAGATGCGATATCGCGTTTTAAGAAGCATTAGAAATCTATTGCTACGATACGTAGACATCTGCAAACGCCATTTCCTAGCGAGGAAGTGTCGCATTCACATTCATTTGAAGTGTAGACGAGGAATACATAACACTTCGCAAATCATATTATACCTTACCATGAAACATAGAAATGAGATGCGATATCGCGTTTTAAGAAGCATTAGAAATCTATTGCTACGATACGTAGACATCTGCAAACGCTATTTCCTAGCGAGGAAGTGTCGCATTTACATCCATTTGTATCGTAGACGAGGAATGCATAACACTTCGCAATGAATATTATATCTTACCATGAAACATAGAAATGAGATGCGATATCACGCTTTAAGAAGCATTAGAAAACAATCCCTACGAAAAGTAGACATCTGCAAACGCTATTTCCTTGCAGGGAAGTGTCGCATTTACATTCTTTCGAAGTGAATAATAGGTATATATAATACATCGCAATGAATACTATACCTTGTCATGAAACGTACAAATGAGATGCGATATCGCGTTTTAAGAAACATTAGAACTCTATTGCTACGATACCTAGACATCTGCAGACGCTATTTCCTAGCGGGGAAGTGTCGCATTTACATTCATTTGAATCGTAGACGAGGAATGTATAACACTTTACAATGAATATTGTATCTTACCATGCAACATAGTAATGAGATGCGATATCGCGTTTTAAGAAGCATTAGAAATCTATTGCTACGATACGTAGACATCTGCAAACGCCATTTCCTAGCGAGGAAGTGTCGCATTCACATTCATTTGAAGTGTAGACGAGGAATACATAACACTTCGCAAATCATATTATACCTTACCATGAAACATAGAAATGAGATGCGATGTCGCGTTTTAAGAAGCATTAGAAATCTATTGCTACGATACGTAGACATCTGCAAGCGCTATTTCCTTGCAAGGAAGTGCCGCATTTACATTCTTCTGAAGAGAATACGAGGTATACATAACACTTTACAATGAATATTATATCCTACCATGCAACATAGAAATGAGATGCGATTCTCGTTTTAAGAAGAATTAGAACTCTATCCCTACGATACGTAAACATCTGCAAACGCTATTTCCTTGCAAGGAAGTGTCGCATTTACATTCATTTGAAGTGTAGACAAGGAAAACATAACACTTCGCAAATCATATTATATCTTACCATGAAACATAGAAATGAGATGCGATATCGCCTTTTAAGAAGCACTAGAAATCAATTGCTACGATACGTAGACATCTGCAAACGCCATTTCCTAGCGAGGAAGTGTCGCATTTACATCCATTTGAATCGTAGACGAGGTATGCATAACACTTCGCAATGAATATTATATCTTACCATGAAACATAGAAATTTAAATGCGGTATCGCGATTTAAGAATCATAAGAACTCAATTGCTACGATACGTAGACATCTGCAAACGCAATTTCCTAGCAAGGAAGTGTCGCATTTTCATTCATTTGAAGTGTAGACGAGGAATACATAACACTTCGCAAATCATATTATATCTTACCATGAAACATAGAAATGAGATGCGATATCGCGTTCTAAGAAGCATTAGAAATCTATTGCTACGATACGTAGACATCTGCAAACGCTATTTCCTGGCAAGGAAGTGTCGCATTTACATTCATTTGAAGTGTAGAGGAGGAATGCATAACACTTCGCAATGAATATTATATCTTACCATGAAACATAGAAATGAGATGCGATATCGCGTTTTAAGAATCATAAGAACTCTATTGCTACGATACGTAGACATCTGCAAACGCAATTTCCTAGCAAGGAAGTGTCGCATTTTCATTCACTTGAGGTGTAGACGAGGAATACATAACACTTCGCAAATCATATTATAACTTACCATGAAACATAGAAATGTGATGCGATTTCGCGTTTTAAGAAGCATTAGAAATCTATTGCTACGAAACGCAGTCATCTGCAAACGCCATTTCCTAGCGAGGAAGTGTCGCATTTACATCCATTTGAATCGTAGACGAGGAATGCATAACACTTCGCAATGAATATTATATTTTACCATGAAACATAGAAATGACATGCGATATCGCGTTTTAAGAAGCATTAGAACTCTATCCCTACGATACGTAGACATCTGCAAACGCCATTTCCTAGCGAGGAAGTGTCGCATTTACATCCATTTGATTCGTAGACGAGGAATGCATAAAACTTTGCAATGAATGTTATATCTTACCATGAAACGTAGAAATGAGATGCGATATCGCGTTTTAAGAATCATTAGAACTCTATCCCTACGATACCTAAACATCTGCAAACGCTACTTCCTAGCAAGGAAGTGTCGCATTTACATTCATTTGAATCGTAGACGAGGAATGCATAACACTTTACAATGAATATTGTATCTTATCATGCAACATAGTAATGAGATGCGATATCGCGTTTTAAGAAGCATTAGAAATCTATTTCTACGATACGTAGACATCTGCAAACGCCATTTCCTTGCAAGGAAGTGTCGCATTTTCATTCATTTGAAGTGTAGACGAGGAATACATAACACTTCGCAAATCATATTATATCTTACCATGAAACTTACAAATGAGATGCGATATCGCGTTTTAAGAAGCATTAGAACTCTATTGCTACGATACCCAGATATCTGCAGACGCTATTTCCTAGCAAGAAAGTGTCGCATTTACATTCATTTGAAGTATAGACGAGGAAAACATAACACTTCGCAATGAATATTACATCTTATCATGAAACATAGAAATGAGATGCGATATTACGCTTTAAGAAGCATTAGAAAACAATCCCTACGAAAAGTAGACATCTGCAAACGCTATTTCCTTGCAAGGAAGTGTCGCATTTACATTATTTCGAAGTGAATAATAGGTATATATAATACATCGCAATGAATACTATACCTTGTCATGAAATGTACAAATGAGAAGCGATATCGCGTTTTAAGAAGCATTAGAACTCTATTGCTACGATACCTAGACATCTGCAGACGCTATTTCCTAGCGGGGAAGTGTCGCATTTACATTCATTTGAATCGTAGACGAGGAATGTATAACACTTTACAATGAATATTGTATCTTATCATGCAACATAGTAATGAGATGCGATTTCGCGTTTTAAGAAGCATTAGAAATCTATTGCTACGATACGTAGACATCTGCAAACGCCATTTCCTAGCGAGGAAGTGTCGCATTCACATTCATTTGAAGTGTAGACGAGGAATACATAACACTTCGCAAATCATATTATACCTTACCATGAAACATAGAAATGAGATGCGATATCGCGTTTTAAGAAGCATTAGAAATCTATTGCTACGATACGTAGACATCTGCAAACGCTATTTCCTAGCGAGGAAGTGTCGCATTTACATCCATTTGTATCGTAGACGAGGAATGCATAACACTTCGCAATGAATATTATATCTTACCATGAAACATAGAAATTTAAATGCGGTATCGCGATTTAAGAATCATAAGAACTCAATTGCTACGATACGTAGACATCTGCAAACGCAATTTCCTTGCAAGGAAGTGTCGCATTTTCATTCATTTGAAGTGTAGACGAGGAATACATAACACTTCGCAAATCATATTATATCTTACCATGAAACATAGAAATGAGATGCGATATCGCGTTCTAAGAAGCATTAAAAATCTATTGCTACGATACGTAGACATCTGCAAACGCCATTTCCTAGCGAGGAAGTGTCGCATTCACATTCATTTGAAGTGTAGACGAGGAATACATAACACTTCGCAATGAACATCATATCTTACCATGAAACATAGAAATGAGATGCGATATCGCGTTTTAAGAATCATAAGAACTCTATTGCTACGATACGTAGACATCTGCAAACGCAATTTCCTAGCAAGGAAGTGTCGCATTTTCATTCATTTGAAGTGTAGACTAGGAATACATAACACTTCGCAAATCATATTATATCTTACCATGAAACATAGAAATCAGATGCGATATCGCGTTTCACGAAGCATTAGAACACTATTGCTACGATAGGTAGACATTTGCAAACGCTATTTCCTGGCAAGGAAGTGTCGCATTTACATTCATTTGAAGTGTAGAGGAGGAATGCATAACACTTCGCAATGAATATTATATCTTACCATGAAACATAGAAATGAGATGCGATATCGCGTTTTAAGAATCATAAGAACTCTATTGCTACGATACGTATACATCTGCAAACGCAATTTCCTAGCAAGGAAGTGTCGCATTTTCATTCACTTGAAGTGTAGACGAGGAATACATAACACTTCGCAAATCATATTATAACTTACCATGAAACATAGAAATGTGATGCGATTTCGCGTTTTAAGAAGCATTAGAAATCTATTGCTACATACGTAGACATCTGCAAACGCCATTTCCTAGCGAGGAAGTGTCGCATTTACATCCATTTGAATCGTAGACGAGGAATGCATAACACTTCGCAATGAATATTATATCTTACCATGAAACATATAAATGAGATGCGATATCGCGTTTTAAGAAGCATTAGAACTCTATCCCTACGATACGTAGACATCTGCAAACGCCATTTCCTAGCGAGGAAGTGTCGCATTTACATCCATTTGAATCGTTGACGAGGAATGCATAACACTTCGCAATGAATATTATATCTTACCATGAAACATAGAAATGAGATGCGATATCGCGTTTTAAGAATCATTAGAACTCTATCCCTACGATACGTAAACATCTGCAAACGCTACTTCCTAGCAAGGAAGTGTCGCATTTACATTCATTTGAATCGTAGACGAGGAATGCATAACACTTTACAATGAATATTGTATCTTATCATGCAACATAGTAATGAGATGCGATATCGCGTTTTAAGAAGCATTAGAAATCTATTGCTACGATACGTAGACATCTGCAAACGCCATTTCCTAGCGGGGAAGTGTCGCATTCACATTCATTTGAAGTGTAGACGAGGAATACATAACACTTCGCAAATCATATTATATCTTACCATGAAACATAGAAATGAGATGCGATATCGCGTTTTAAGAAGCATTAGAAATCTATTGCTACGATACGTAGACATCTGCAAACGCTATTTCCTAGCGAGGAAGTGTCGCATTTTCATTCACTTGAAGTGTAGACGAGGAATACATAACACTTCGCAAATCATATTATAACTTACCATGAAACATAGAAATGTGATGCGATTTCGCGTTTTAAGAAGCATTAGAAATCTATTGCTACATACGTAGACATCTGCAAACGCCATTTCCTAGCGAGGAAGTGTCGCATTTACATCCATTTGAATCGTAGACGAGGAATGCATAACACTTCGCAATGAATATTATATCTTACCATGAAACATATAAATGAGATGCGATATCGCGTTTTAAGAAGCATTAGAACTCTATCCCTACGATACGTAGACATCTGCAAACGCCATTTCCTAGCGAGGAAGTGTCGCATTTACATCCATTTGAATCGTTGACGAGGAATGCATAACACTTCGCAATGAATATTATATCTTACCATGAAACATAGAAATGAGATGCGATATCGCGTTTTAAGAATCATTAGAACTCTATCCCTACGATACGTAAACATCTGCAAACGCTACTTCCTAGCAAGGAAGTGTCGCATTTACATTCATTTGAATCGTAGACGAGGAATGCATAACACTTTACAATGAATATTGTATCTTATCATGCAACATAGTAATGAGATGCGATATCGCGTTTTAAGAAGCATTAGAAATCTATTGCTACGATACGTAGACATCTGCAAACGCCATTTCCTAGCGGGGAAGTGTCGCATTCACATTCATTTGAAGTGTAGACGAGGAATACATAACACTTCGCAAATCATATTATATCTTACCATGAAACATAGAAATGAGATGCGATATCACGTTTTAAGAAGCATTAGAACACTATTGCTACGATACCTAGACATCTGCAGATGCTATTTCCTAGCAAGGAAGTGTCGCATTCACATTCATTTGAAGTGTAGACGAGGAATACATGACACTTCGCAAATCATATTATATCTTACCATGAAACATAGATATGAGATGCGATATCGCGTTTATGAAGCATTAGAACTCTATTGCTACGATACCTAGATATCTGCAGACTCTATTTTCTAGCAAGCAAGTGTCGCATTTACATTCATTTGAAGTGTAGACGAGGAATACATGACACTTCGCAAATCATATTATATCTTACCATGAAACATAGAAATGAGATGCGATATCGCATTTTAAAAAGCATTTGAACTCTATCCCTACGATACGTAAACATCTGCAAACGCTATTTCCTTGCAAGGAAGTTCCGCATTTACATTCTTCTGAAGAGAATACGAGGTATACATAACACTTTGCAATGAATATTATATCCTACCATGCAACATAGAAATGAGATGCGATTCGCGTTTTAAGAAGAATTAGAACTCTATCCCTACGATACGTAAACATCTGCAAACGCTATTTCCTAGCAAGTAAGTGTCGCATTTACATTCATTTGAATCGTAGACGAGGAATGCATAACACTTCGCAAATCATATTATATCTTACCATGAAACATAGAAATGAGATGCGATATCGCGTTTTAAGAATCATAAGAACTCTATTGCTACGATACGTAGACATCTGCAAACGCTATTTCCTTGCAAGGAAGTGTCGCATTTACATTCATTTGAATTGTAGACGAGGAATACATAACACTTCGCAAATCATATTATATCTTACCATGAAAATTACAAATGAGATGCGATATCGCGTTTTAAGAAGCATTAGAACTCTATTGCTACGATACCCAGATATCTGCAGACGCTATTTCCTAGCAAGAAAGTGTCGCATTTACATTCATTTGAAGTATAGACGAGGAAAACATAACACTTCGCAATGAATATTACATCTTATCATGAAACATAGAAATGAGATGCGATATCACGCTTTAAGAGGCATTAGAAAACAATCCCTACGAAAAGTAGACATCTGCAAACGCTATTTCCTTGCAAGGAAGTGTCGCATTTACATTATTTCGAAGTGAATAATAGGTATATATAATACATCGCAATGAATACTATACCTTGTCATGAAACGTACAAATGAGAAGCGATATCGCGTTTTAAGAAGCATTAGAAATCTATTGCTACGATACCTAGACATCTGCAGACGCTATTTCCTAGCGGGGAAGTGTCGCATTTACATTCATTTGAATCGTAGACGAGGAATGTATAACACTTTACAATGAATATTGTATCTTACCATGCAACATAGTAATGAGATGCGATATCGCGTTTTAAGAAGCATTAGAAATCTATTGCTACGATACGTAGACATCTGCAAACGCCATTTCCTAGCGAGGAAGTGTCGCATTCACATTCATTTGAAGTGTAGACGAGGAATACATAACACTTCGCAAATCATATTATACCTTACCATGAAACATAGAAATGAGATGCGATGTCGCGTTTTAAGAAGCATTAGAAATCTATTGCTACGATACGTAGACATCTGCAAGCGCTATTTCCTTGCAAGGAAGTGCCGCATTTACATTCTTCTGAAGAGAATACGAGGTATACATAACACTTTACAATGAATATTATATCCTACCATGCAACATAGAAATGAGATGCGATTCTCGTTTTAAGAAGAATTAGAACTCTATCCCTACGATACGTAAACATCTGCAAACGCTATTTCCTTGCAAGGAAGTGTCGCATTTACATTCATTTGAAGTGTAGACAAGGAAAACATAACACTTCGCAAATCATATTATATCTTACCATGAAACATAGAAATGAGATGCGATATCGCCTTTTAAGAAGCACTAGAAATCAATTGCTACGATACGTAGACATCTGCAAACGCCATTTCCTAGCGAGGAAGTGTCGCATTTACATCCATTTGAATCGTAGACGAGGTATGCATAACACTTCGCAATGAATATTATATCTTACCATGAAACATAGAAATTTAAATGCGGTATCGCGATTTAAGAATCATAAGAACTCAATTGCTACGATACGTAGACATCTGCAAACGCAATTTCCTAGCAAGGAAGTGTCGCATTTTCATTCATTTGAAGTGTAGACGAGGAATACATAACACTTCGCAAATCATATTATATCTTACCATGAAACATAGAAATGAGATGCGATATCGCGTTCTAAGAAGCATTAGAAATCTATTGCTACGATACGTAGACATCTGCAAACGCTATTTCCTGGCAAGGAAGTGTCGCATTTACATTCATTTGAAGTGTAGAGGAGGAATGCATAACACTTCGCAATGAATATTATATCTTACCATGAAACATAGAAATGAGATGCGATATCGCGTTTTAAGAATCATAAGAACTCTATTGCTACGATACGTAGACATCTGCAAACGCAATTTCCTAGCAAGGAAGTGTCGCATTTTCATTCACTTGAGGTGTAGACGAGGAATACATAACACTTCGCAAATCATATTATAACTTACCATGAAACATAGAAATGTGATGCGATTTCGCGTTTTAAGAAGCATTAGAAATCTATTGCTACATACGTAGACATCTGCAAACGCCATTTCCTAGCGAGGAAGTGTCGCATTTACATCCATTTGAATCGTAGACGAGGAATGCATAACACTTCGCAATGAATATTATATCTTACCATGAAACATATAAATGAGATGCGATATCGCGTTTTAAGAAGCATTAGAACTCTATCCCTACGATACGTAGACATCTGCAAACGCCATTTCCTAGCGAGGAAGTGTCGCATTTACATCCATTTGAATCGTTGACGAGGAATGCATAACACTTCGCAATGAATATTATATCTTACCATGAAACATAGAAATGAGATGCGATATCGCGTTTTAAGAATCATTAGAACTCTATCCCTACGATACGTAAACATCTGCAAACGCTACTTCCTAGCAAGGAAGTGTCGCATTTACATTCATTTGAATCGTAGACGAGGAATGCATAACACTTTACAATGAATATTGTATCTTATCATGCAACATAGTAATGAGATGCGATATCGCGTTTTAAGAAGCATTAGAAATCTATTGCTACGATACGTAGACATCTGCAAACGCCATTTCCTAGCGGGGAAGTGTCGCATTCACATTCATTTGAAGTGTAGACGAGGAATACATAACACTTCGCAAATCATATTATATCTTACCATGAAACATAGAAATGAGATGCGATATCGCGTTTTAAGAAGCATTAGAAATCTATTGCTACGATACGTAGACATCTGCAAACGCTATTTCCTAGCGAGGAAGTGTCGCATTTTCATTCACTTGAAGTGTAGACGAGGAATACATAACACTTCGCAAATCATATTATAACTTACCATGAAACATAGAAATGTGATGCGATTTCGCGTTTTAAGAAGCATTAGAAATCTATTGCTACATACGTAGACATCTGCAAACGCCATTTCCTAGCGAGGAAGTGTCGCATTTACATCCATTTGAATCGTAGACGAGGAATGCATAACACTTCGCAATGAATATTATATCTTACCATGAAACATATAAATGAGATGCGATATCGCGTTTTAAGAAGCATTAGAACTCTATCCCTACGATACGTAGACATCTGCAAACGCCATTTCCTAGCGAGGAAGTGTCGCATTTACATCCATTTGAATCGTTGACGAGGAATGCATAACACTTCGCAATGAATATTATATCTTACCATGAAACATAGAAATGAGATGCGATATCGCGTTTTAAGAATCATTAGAACTCTATCCCTACGATACGTAAACATCTGCAAACGCTACTTCCTAGCAAGGAAGTGTCGCATTTACATTCATTTGAATCGTAGACGAGGAATGCATAACACTTTACAATGAATATTGTATCTTATCATGCAACATAGTAATGAGATGCGATATCGCGTTTTAAGAAGCATTAGAAATCTATTGCTACGATACGTAGACATCTGCAAACGCCATTTCCTAGCGGGGAAGTGTCGCATTCACATTCATTTGAAGTGTAGACGAGGAATACATAACACTTCGCAAATCATATTATATCTTACCATGAAACATAGAAATGAGATGCGATATCACGTTTTAAGAAGCATTAGAACACTATTGCTACGATACCTAGACATCTGCAGATGCTATTTCCTAGCAAGGAAGTGTCGCATTCACATTCATTTGAAGTGTAGACGAGGAATACATGACACTTCGCAAATCATATTATATCTTACCATGAAACATAGATATGAGATGCGATATCGCGTTTATGAAGCATTAGAACTCTATTGCTACGATACCTAGATATCTGCAGACTCTATTTTCTAGCAAGCAAGTGTCGCATTTACATTCATTTGAAGTGTAGACGAGGAATACATGACACTTCGCAAATCATATTATATCTTACCATGAAACATAGAAATGAGATGCGATATCGCATTTTAAAAAGCATTTGAACTCTATCCCTACGATACGTAAACATCTGCAAACGCTATTTCCTTGCAAGGAAGATCCGCATTTACATTCTTCTGAAGAGAATACGAGGTATACATAACACTTTGCAATGAATATTATATCCTACCATGCAACATAGAAATGAGATGCGATTCGCGTTTTAAGAAGAATTAGAACTCTATCCCTACGATACGTAAACATCTGCAAACGCTATTTCCTAGCAAGTAAGTGTCGCATTTACATTCATTTGAATCGTAGACGAGGAATGCATAACACTTCGCAAATCATATTATATCTTACCATGAAACATAGAAATGAGATGCGATATCGCGTTTTAAGAATCATAAGAACTCTATTGCTACGATACGTAGACATCTGCAAACGCAATTTCCTTGCAAGGAAGTGTCGCATTTACATTCATTTGAAGTGTAGACGAGGAATACATAACACTTCGCAAATCATATTATATCTTACCATGAAGCATAGAAATGAGATGCGATATCGCGTTTTAAGAATCATAAGAACTCTATTGCTACGATACGTAGACATCTGCAAACGCTATTTCCTTGCAAGGAAGTGTCGCATTTACATTCATTTGAATTGTAGACGAGGAATACATAACACTTCGCAAATCATATTATACCTTACCATGAAACTTACAAATGAGATGCGATATCGCGTTTTAAGAAGCATTAGAACTCTATTGCTACGATATCCAGATATCTGCAGACGCTATTTCCAAGCAAGAAAGTGTCGCATTTACATTCATTTGAAGTATAGACGAGGAAAACATATCACTTCGCAATGAATATTACATCTTATCATGAAACATAGAAATGAGATGCGATATCACGCTTTAAGAAGCATTAGAAAACAATCCCTACGAAAAGTAGACATCTGCAAACGCTATTTCCTTGCAGGGAAGTGTCGCATTTACATTCTTTCGAAGTGAATAATAGGTATATATAATACATCGCAATGAATACTATACCTTGTCATGAAACGTACAAATGAGATGCGATATCGCGTTTTAAGAAACATTAGAACTCTATTGCTACGATACCTAGACATCTGCAGACGCTATTTCCTAGCGGGGAAGTGTCGCATTTACATTCATTTGAATCGTAGACGAGGAATGTATAACACTTTACGATGAATATTGTATCTTACCATGAAACATAGAAATGAGATGCGATATCGCGTTTTAAGAATCATAAGAACTCTATTGCTACGATACGTAGACATCTGCAAACGCAATTTCCTAGCAAGGAAGTGTCGCATTTTCATTCACTTGAGGTGTAGACGAGGAATACATAACACTTCGCAAATCATATTATAACTTACCATGAAACATAGAAATGTGATGCGATTTCGCGTTTTAAGAAGCATTAGAAATCTATTGCTACGATACGCAGACATCTGCAAACGCCATTTCCTAGCGAGGAAGTGTCGCATTTACATCCATTTGAATCGTAGACGAGGAATGCATAACACTTCGCAATGAATATTATATCTTACCATGAAACATAGAAATGACATGCGATATCGCGTTTTAAGAAGCATTAGAACTCTATCCCTACGATACGTAGACATCTGCAAACGCCATTTCCTAGCGAGGAAGTGTCGCATTTACATCCATTTGATTCGTAGACGAGGAATGCATAAAACTTTGCAATGAATGTTATATCTTACCATGAAACGTAGAAATGAGATGCGATATCGCGTTTTAAGAATCATTAGAACTCTATCCCTACGATACCTAAACATCTGCAAACGCTACTTCCTAGCAAGGAAGTGTCGCATTTACATTCATTTGAATCGTAGACGAGGAATGCATAACACTTTACAATGAATATTGTATCTTATCATGCAACATAGTAATGAGATGCGATATCGCGTTTTAAGAAGCATTAGAAATCTATTTCTACGATACGTAGACATCTGCAAACGCCATTTCCTAGCGAGGAAGTGTCAAATTCACATTCATTTGAAGTGTAGGCGAGGAATACATAACACTTCGCAAATCATATTATATCTTACCATGAAACATAGAAATGAGATGCGATATCACGTTTTAAGAAGCATTAGAACACTATTGCTACGATACCTAGACATCTGCAGACGCTATTTCCTAGCAAGGAAGTGTCGCATTCACATTCATTTGAAGTGTAGACGAGGAATACATAACACTTCGCAAATCATATTATATCTTACCATGAAACATAGAAATGAGATGCGATATCGCGTTTATGAAGCATTAGAACTCTATTGCTACGATACCTAGACATCTGCAGACTCTATTTTCTGGCAAGCAAGTGTCGCATTTACATTCATTTGAAGTGTAGACGAGGAATACATGACACTTCGCAAATCATATTATATCTTACCATGAAACATAGAAATGAGATGCGATATCGCGTTTTAAGAAGCATTAGAAATCTATTGCTACGATACGTAGACATCTGCAAACGCCATTTCCTAGCGAGGAAGTGTCGCATTCACATTCATTTGAATCGTAGACGAGGAATGCATAACACTTCGCAAATCATATTATATCTTACCATGAAACATAGAAATGAGATGCGATATGGCGATTTAAGAATCATAAGAACTCAATTGCTACGATACGTAGACATCTGCAAACGCAATTTCCTTGCAAGGAAGTGTCGCATTTTCATTCATTAGATGTGTAGACGAGGAATACATAACACTTCGCAAATCATATTATATCTTACCATGAAACATAGAAATGAGATGCTATATCGCGTTTTAAGAAGCATTAGAAATCTATTGCTACGAAACGTAGACATCTGCAAACGCCATTTCCTAGCGAGGAAGTGTCGCATTTACATCCATTTGAATCGTAGACGAGGAATGCATAACACTTCGCAATGAATATTATATCTTACCATGAAACATATAAATGAGATGCGATATCGCGTTTTAAGAAGCATTAGAACTCTATCCCTACGATACGTAGACATCTGCAAACGCCATTTCCTAGCGAGGAAGTGTCGCATTTACATCCATTTGAATCGTTGACGAGGAATGCATAACACTTCGCAATGAATATTATATCTTACCATGAAACATAGAAATGAGATGCGATATCGCGTTTTAAGAATCATTAGAACTCTATCCCTACGATACGTAAACATCTGCAAACGCTACTTCCTAGCAAGGAAGTGTCGCATTTACATTCATTTGAATCGTAGACGAGGAATGCATAACACTTTACAATGAATATTGTATCTTATCATGCAACATAGTAATGAGATGCGATATCGCGTTTTAAGAAGCATTAGAAATCTATTGCTACGATACGTAGACATCTGCAAACGCCATTTCCTAGCGGGGAAGTGTCGCATTCACATTCATTTGAAGTGTAGACGAGGAATACATAACACTTCGCAAATCATATTATATCTTACCATGAAA
Source organism: Xylocopa sonorina (assembly GCF_050948175.1). Classification (NCBI taxonomy): domain Eukaryota; kingdom Metazoa; phylum Arthropoda; class Insecta; order Hymenoptera; family Apidae; genus Xylocopa; species Xylocopa sonorina. The sequence continues at coordinate 1,606,175 of NW_027490108.1, read as the reverse complement.
CATAGAAATGAGATGCGATATCACGTTTTAAGAAGCATTAGAACACTATTGCTACGATACCTAGACATCTGCAGATGCTATTTCCTAGCAAGCAAGTGTCGCATTTACATTCATTTGAAGTGTAGACGAGGAATACATGACACTTCGCAAATCATATTATATCTTACCATGAAACATAGAAATGAGATGCGATATCGCGTTTTAAAAAGCATTTGAACTCTATCCCTACGATACGTAAACATCTGCAAACGCTATTTCCTAGCAAGGAAGTGTCGCATTTTCATTCACTTGAGGTGTAGACGAGGAATACATAACACTTCGCAAATCATATTATAACTTACCATGAAACATAGAAATGTGATGCGATTTCGCGTTTTAAGAAGCATTAGAAATCTATTGCTACGATACGCAGACATCTGCAAACGCCATTTCCTAGCGAGGAAGTGTCGCATTTACATCCATTTGAATCGTAGACGAGGAATGCATAACACTTCGCAATGAATATTATATCTTACCATGAAACATAGAAATGACATGCGATATCGCGTTTTAAGAAGCATTAGAACTCTATCCCTACGATACGTAGACATCTGCAAACGCCATTTCCTAGCGAGGAAGTGTCGCATTTACATCCATTTGATTCGTAGACGAGGAATGCATAAAACTTTGCAATGAATGTTATATCTTACCATGAAACGTAGAAATGAGATGCGATATCGCGTTTTAAGAATCATTAGAACTCTATCCCTACGATACCTAAACATCTGCAAACGCTACTTCCTAGCAAGGAAGTGTCGCATTTACATTCATTTGAATCGTAGACGAGGAATGCATAACACTTTACAATGAATATTGTATCTTATCATGCAACATAGTAATGAGATGCGATATCGCGTTTTAAGAAGCATTAGAAATCTATTTCTACGATACGTAGACATCTGCAAACGCCATTTCCTAGCGAGGAAGTGTCAAATTCACATTCATTTGAAGTGTAGGCGAGGAATACATAACACTTCGCAAATCATATTATATCTTACCATGAAACATAGAAATGAGATGCGATATCACGTTTTAAGAAGCATTAGAACACTATTGCTACGATACCTAGACATCTGCAGACGCTATTTCCTAGCAAGGAAGTGTCGCATTCACATTCATTTGAAGTGTAGACGAGGAATACATAACACTTCGCAAATCATATTATATCTTACCATGAAACATAGAAATGAGATGCGATATCGCGTTTATGAAGCATTAGAACTCTATTGCTACGATACCTAGACATCTGCAGACTCTATTTTCTGGCAAGCAAGTGTCGCATTTACATTCATTTGAAGTGTAGACGAGGAATACATGACACTTCGCAAATCATATTATATCTTACCATGAAACATAGAAATGAGATGCGATATCGCGTTTTAAGAAGCATTAGAAATCTATTGCTACGATACGTAGACATCTGCAAACGCTATTTCCTGGCAAGGAAGTGTCGCATTTACATTCATTTGAAGTGTAGAGGAGGAATGCATAACACTTCGCAATGAATATTATATCTTACCATGAAACATAGAAATGAGATGCGATATGGCGATTTAAGAATCATAAGAACTCAATTGCTACGATACGTAGACATCTGCAAACGCAATTTCCTTGCAAGGAAGTGTCGCATTTTCATTCATTAGATGTGTAGACGAGGAATACATAACACTTCGCAAATCATATTATATCTTACCATGAAACATAGAAATGAGATGCTATATCGCGTTTTAAGAAGCATTAGAAATCTATTGCTACGAAACGTAGACATCTGCAAACGCCATTTCCTAGCGAGGAAGTGTCGCATTTACATCCATTTGAATCGTAGACGAGGAATGCATAACACTTCGCAATGAATATTATATCTTACCATGAAACATATAAATGAGATGCGATATCGCGTTTTAAGAAGCATTAGAACTCTATCCCTACGATACGTAGACATCTGCAAACGCCATTTCCTAGCGAGGAAGTGTCGCATTTACATCCATTTGAATCGTTGACGAGGAATGCATAACACTTCGCAATGAATATTATATCTTACCATGAAACATAGAAATGAGATGCGATATCGCGTTTTAAGAATCATTAGAACTCTATCCCTACGATACGTAAACATCTGCAAACGCTACTTCCTAGCAAGGAAGTGTCGCATTTACATTCATTTGAATCGTAGACGAGGAATGCATAACACTTTACAATGAATATTGTATCTTATCATGCAACATAGTAATGAGATGCGATATCGCGTTTTAAGAAGCATTAGAAATCTATTGCTACGATACGTAGACATCTGCAAACGCCATTTCCTAGCGGGGAAGTGTCGCATTCACATTCATTTGAAGTGTAGACGAGGAATACATAACACTTCGCAAATCATATTATATCTTACCATGAAACATAGAAATGAGATGCGATATCACGTTTTAAGAAGCATTAGAACACTATTGCTACGATACCTAGACATCTGCAGATGCTATTTCCTAGCAAGCAAGTGTCGCATTTACATTCATTTGAAGTGTAGACGAGGAATACATGACACTTCGCAAATCATATTATATCTTACCATGAAACATAGAAATGAGATGCGATATCGCGTTTTAAAAAGCATTTGAACTCTATCCCTACGATACGTAAACATCTGCAAACGCTATTTCCTTGCAAGGAAGTTCCGCATTTACATTCTCCTGAAGAGAATACGAGGTATAAATAACACTTTGCAATGAATATTATATCCTACCATGCAACATAGAAATGAGATGCGATTCGCGTTTTAAGAAGAATTAGAACTCTATCCCTACGATACGTAAACATCTGCAAACGCTATTTCCTAGCAAGGAAGTGTCGCATTTACATTCATTTGAATCGTAGACGAGGAATGCATAACACTTCGCAAATCATATTATATCTTACCATGAAACATAGAAATGAGATGCGATATCGCGTTTTAAGAGCATTCCTAGCGAGGAAGTGTCGCATTCACATTCATTTGAAGTGTAGACGAGGAATACATAACACTTCGCAATGAATATTATATCTTACCATGAAACATAGAAATGAGATGCCATATCGCGTTTTAAGAAGCATTAGAAATCTATTGCTACGATACGTATACATCTGCATACGCTATTTCCTAGCAGGGAAGTGTCGCGTTTACATATATTTGAGTGTAGACGAGGAATACATGACACTTCGCAAATCATATTCTATCTTACCATGAAACATAGAAATGAGATGCGATATCGCGTTTTAAGAAGCATTAGAAATCTATTGCTACGATACGTAGACATCTGCAAACGCTATTTCCTTGCAAGGAAGTGCCGCATTTACATTCTTCTGAAGAGAATACGAGGTATACATAACACTTTACAATGAATATTATATCCTACCATGCAACATAGAAATGAGATGCGATTCGCGTTTTAAGAAGAATTAGAACTCTATCCCTACGATACGTAAACATCTGCAAACGCTATTTCCTAGCAAGGAAGTGTCGCATTTACATTCATTTGAATCGTAGACGAGGAATGCATAACACTTCGCAAATCATATTATATCTTACCATGAAACATACAAATGAGATGCGATATCGCGTTTTAAGAAGCATTAGAACACTATTGCTACGATACCTAGACATCTGCAGACTCTATTTCCTAGCAAGTATGTGTCGCATTTACATTCACTTGAAGTGAAGACGAGGAATACATGACACTTCGCAAATCATATTATATCTTACCATGAAACATAGAAATGAGATGCGATACCGCGTTTTAAGGATCATAAGAACTCTATTGCTACGATACGTAGACATCTGCAAACGCTATTTCCTTGCAAGGATGTGTCGCATTTTCATTCTTCTGAAGTGAATACGAGGTATACATAACACTTTACAATGAATATTATATCTTATCATGCAACATAGCAATGAGATGCGATATCGCGTTTTAAGAAGCATTAGAACTCTATTGCTATGATACGTATACATCTGCAAACGCTATTTCCTTGCAAGGAAGTGTCGCATTTACATCCATTTGAATCGTAGACGAAGAATGCATAACACTTCGCAATGAATATTATATCATATCATGAAACATAGATATGAAGAATGCAATATCTCGTTTTAAGAAGCATTTGAACTCTATTGCTTCGATACGCAGACATCTGCAAACGCCATTTCCTAGCGAGGAAGTGTCGCATTCACATACATTTGAGGTGTAGACGAGGAATACATAACACTTCGCAATGAATATTATATCTTACCATGAAACATAGAAATGAGATGCGATATCGCGTTTTAAGAAGCATTAGAACTCTATTGCTGCGATACCTAGACATCTGCAGACGCTATTTCCTAGCAAGGAAGTGTCGCATTTACATACATTTGAAGTGTAGACGAGGAATACATAACACTTCGCAAATCATATTATATCTTACCATGAGACATAGAAATGAGATGCGATGTCGCGGTTTAAGAAGCATTAGAACTCTATTGCTACGATAGCAAGACATCTTCAGACGCTATTTCCTAGCAAGGATGTGTCGCATTCACATTCATTTGAAGTGTAGACGAGGAACACATGACACTTCGCAAATCATATTATATCTTACCATGAAACATAGAAATGAGATGCGAATCGCGTTTTAAGAATCATTAGAACTATATCCCTACGATACGTAAACATCTGCAAACGCTATTTCCTAGCAAGGAAGTGTCGCATTTACATTCATTTGAATCGTAGACGAGGAATGCATAACACTTCGCAATGAATATTATATCTTGTCATGAAACATAGATATGAGATACAATATCTCGTTTTAAGAAGCATTAGAACTCTATTGCAACGATACCTAGACATCTGCAGACGCTATTTACTAGCAAGGTAGTGCCGCATTTACATTCATTTGAAGTGTAGACGAGGAATATATAAAACTTCGCCAATCATATTATATCTTACCATGAAGCATAGAAATGAGATGCGATATCGTGTTTTAAGAAGCAATGGAACTCTATCCCTACGATACGTAAACATCTGCAAACGCTATTTCCTAGCAAGGAAGTGTCGCATTTACATCCATTTGAATCGTAGAGGAGGAATGCATAACACTTCGCAATGAATATTATATCTTATCATGAAACATATGTATGAGATGCAATATCTCGTTTTAAGAAGCATTTGAACTATATTGCTTCGATACGCAGACATCTGCAAACGCTATTTCCTTGCAAGGAAGTGTCGCATTTTCATTCATTTGAAGTGTAGACGAGGAATACATAACACTTCGCAAATCATATTATATCTTACCATGAAACATAGAAATGAGATGCGATATCGCGTTTTAAGAAGCATTAGAACTCTATTGCTACGATACGTAGTCATCTGCAAACGCTATTTCCTAGCAAGGAAGTGTAGCATTTACATCCATTTGAATCGTAGACGAGGAATGCATAACACTTCGCAATGAATATTATATCTTATCATGAAACATAGATATGAGATGCAATATCTCGTTTTAAGAAGTATTTGAACTCTATTGCTACGATACCTAGACATCTGCAGACGCTATTTACTAGCAAGGAAGTGTCGCATTTACGTCCATTTCAATCGTAGACGAGGAATGCATAACACTTCGCAATGAATATTATATCTTGTCATGAAACATAGATATGAGATACAATATCTCGTTTTAAGAAGCATTAGAACTCTATTGCTACGATACCTAGACATCTGCAGACGCTATTTCCTAGCAAGAAAGTGTCGCATTTACATTCATTTAAAGTGTAGACGAGGAATACATGGCACTTCGCAAATCATATTATATCTTACCATGAAACATAGAAATGAGATGCGATACCGCGTTTTAAGAATCATAAGAACTCTATTGCTACGATACGTAGACATCTGCAAACGCTATTTCCTTGCAAGGATGTGTCGCATTTTCATTCTTCTGAAGTGAATACGAGGTATACATAACACTTTACAATGAATATTATATCTTATCATGAAACATAGATATGAGATACAATATCTCGTTTTAAGAAGCATTAGAACTCTATTGCTACGATACCTAGACATCTGCAAACGCTATTTCCTAGCAAGGAAGTGTCTCATTTACATCCATTTGAATCGTAGACGAAGAATGCATAACACTTCGCAATGAATATTATATCATATCATGAAACATAGGTATGAGATGCAATATCTCGTTTTAAGAAGCATTTGAACTATATTGCTTCGATACGCAGACATCTGCAAACGCCATTTCCTAGCGAGGAAGTGTCGCATTCACATACATTTGAAGTGTAGACGAGGAATACATAACACTTCGCAATGAATATTATATCTTACCGTGAAACATAGAAATGAGATGCGATATCGCGTTTTAAGAATCATAAGAACTCTATTGCTACGATGCGTAGACATCTGCAAACGCTATTTCCTTGCAAGGAAGTGTCGCATTTTCATTCACTTGAAGTGTAGACGAGGAATACATAACACTTCGCAAATCATATTATATCTTACCATGAAACATAGAAATGTGATGCGATATCGCGTTTTAAGAAGCATTAGAACACTATTGCTACGATAGGTAGACATCTGCAAACGCTATTTCCTAGCAAGGAAGTGTCGCATTTACATTCATTTGAATCGTAGACGAGGAATGCATAACACTTCGCAATGAATATTATATCTTACCATGAAACATAGAAATGAGATGCGATATCGCGTTTTAAGAAGCATAAGAACTCTATTGCTACGAACTTAGACATCTGCAAACGCTATTTCCTTGCAAGGAACTGTCGCATCTACGTTCTTCTGAAGTGAATACGTAGTATACATAACACTTTACAATGAATATTATATCTTACCATGCAACATATTAATGAGATGGGATATCGCGTTTTAAGAAGCATTAGAACTCTACTGCTACGATACGTAGACATCTGCAGACGCTATTTACTAGCAGGGAAGTGTCGCATTTACGTCCACTTCAATCGTAGACGAGGAATGCATAACACTTCGCAATGAATATTATATCTTATCATGAAACATAGATATGAGATACAATATCTCGTTTTAAGGAGCATTAGAACTCTATTGCTACGATACCTAGACATCTGCAGACGCTATTTACTAGCAAGGTAGTGTCGCATTTACATTCATTTAAAGTGTAGACGAGAAATACATAAAACTTCGCCAATCATATTATATCTTACCATGAAGCATAGAAATGAGATGCGATATCGTGTTTTAAGAAGCATTGGAACTCTATCCCTACGATACGTAAACATCTGCAGACGCTATTTCCTAGCAAGGAAGAGTCGCATTCACATTCATTTGAAGTGTAGACGAGGAACACATAACACTTCGCAAATCATATTATATCTTACCATGAAACATAGAAATGAGATGCGATATCGCGTTTTAAGAAGCATAAGAACTCTATTGCTACGATACCTAGACATCTGCAAACGCTATTTCCTTGCAAGGAAGTGCCGCATTTACATTCTTCTGAAGAGAATACGAGGTATACATAACACTTTATAATGAATATTATATCCTACCATGCAACATAGAAATGAGATGCGATTCGCGTTTTAAGAAGAATTAGAACATTTTAAACATCTGCAGACGCTATTTCCTAGCAAGGAAGTGTCGCATTTACATTCATTTGAATCGTAGACGAGGAATGCATAACACTTCGCAATGAATATTATACCTTATCATGAAACATAGATATGAGATGCAATATCTCGTTTTAAGAAGCATTTGAACTCTATTGCTACGATACCTAGACATCTGAATACGCTATTTCCTAGCAGGGAAGTGTCGCATTTACATTTATTTGAAGTGTAGACGAGGAATGCATAACACTTCGCAATGAATATTATATCTTATCATGAAACATAGATATGAGATACAATATCTCATTTTAAGAAGTATTAGAACTCTATTGCTACGATACCAAGACATCTGCAGACGCTATTTCCTAGCAAGAAAGTGTCGCATTTACATTCATTTGAAGTGTAGACGAGGAATACATAACACTTCGCAATGAATATTATATCTTACCATGAAACATAGAAATGAGATGCGATATCGCGTTTTAAGAATCATAAGAACACTATTGCTACGATACGTAGACATCTGCAAACGCTATTTCCTTGCAGGGAAATGTCTCATTTCTATTCATTTTAAGTGTAGACGAGGAATACATAACACTTCGCAAATCATATTATATCTTACCATGAAACATAGAAATGAGATGCGATATCGCGTTTTAAGAAGCATTAGAACCCTATTGCTACGATACCTAGACTTCTGCAGACGTTATTTCCTAGCAAGGAAGTGTCGCGTTTACATTCATTTGAAGTGTAGACGAGGAATACACAACACTTCGCAAATCATATTATATCTTACCATGAAACATAGAAATGACATGCGATATCGCGGTTTAAGAAGCATTAGAACTCTATTGCTACGATACCTAGACATCTTCAGACGCTATTTCCTAGCAAGGAAGTGTCGCATTTACGTTCATTTGAATCGTAGACGAGGAATGCATAACACTTCGCAAATCATATTATATCTTACCATGAAACAAAGAAATGAGATGCGATATCGCGTTTTAAGAAGCATTAGAACACTATTGCTACGATACCTAGACATCTGCAGACGCTATTTCCTAGCAAGGAAGTATCGCATTTACGTTCATTTGAATCGTAGACGAGGAATGCATAACACTTCGCAAATCATATTATATCTTACCATGAAACATAGAAATGAGATGCGATATCGCTTTTTAAGAAGCATTAGAACACTATTGCTACGATACCTAGACATCTGCAGACGCTATTTCCTAGCAAGGAAGTGTCGCATTTACATTCATTTGAATCGTAGACGAGGAATGCATAACACTTCGCAATGAATATTATACCTTATCATGAAACATAGATATGAGATGCAATATCTCGTTTTAAGAAGCATTTGAACTCTATTGCTACGATACCTAGACATCGGAATACGCTATTTCCTAGCAGGGAAGTGTCGCATTTACATTTATTTGAAGTGTAGACGAGGAATGCATAACACTTCGCAATGAATATTATATCTTATCATGAAACATAGATATGAGATACAATATCTCGTTTTAAGAAGTATTAGAACTCTATTTCTACGATACCAAGACATCTGCAGACGCTATTTCCTAGCAAGAAAGTGTCGCATTTACATTCATTTGAAGTGTAGACGAGGAATACATGGCACTTCGCAAATCATATTATATCTTACCATGAAACATAGAAATGAGATGCGATATCGCGTTTTAAGAATCATTAGATATCTATTGCTACGATACGTAGATATCTGCAAACGCCATTTCCTAGCGAGGAAGTGTCGCATTCACATACATTTGAAGTGTAGACGAGGAATACATAACACTTCGCAATGAATATTATATCTTACCATGAAACATAGAAATGAGATGCGATATCGCGTTTTAAGAATCATAAGAACACTATTGCTACGATACGTAGACATCTGCGAACGCTATTTCCTTGCAGGGAAGTGTCTCATTTCTATTCATTTGAAGTGTAGACGAGGAATACATAACACTTCGCAAATCATATTATATCTTACCATGAAACATAGAAATGAGATGCGATATCGCGTTTTAAGAAGCATTAGAACCCTATTGCTACGATACCTAGACTTCTGCAGACGTTATTTCCTAGCAAGGAAGTGTCGCATTTACATTCATTTGAAGTGTAGACGAGGAATACATAACACTTCGCAAATCATATTATATCTTACCATGAAACATAGAAATGATATGCGATATCGCGTTTTAAGAAGCATTAGAACTATATCCCTACGATACGTAAACATCTGCAAACGCTATTTCCTAGCAAGGAAGTGTCGCATTTACATTCATTTGAATCGTAGAGGAGGAATGCATAACACTTCGCAATGAATATTATATCTTACCATGAAACATAGAAATGAGATGCGATATCGCGTTTTAAGAATCATAAGAACTCTATTGCTACGATACGTAGACATCTGCAAACGCTATTTCCTTGCAAGGAAGTGTCGCATTTTCATTCATTTGAAGTGTAGACGAGGAATACATAACACTTCGCAAATCATATTATATCTTACCATGAAACATAGAAATGAGATTCGATATCGCGTTTTAAGAAGCATTAGAACACTATTGCTACGATAGGTAGACATTTGCAAACGCTATATCCTTGCAGGGAAGTGTCTGATTTCCATTCATTTGAAGTGTAGACGAGGAATACATAACACTCCGCAAATCATATTATATCTTACCATGAATCATAGAAATGAGATGCGATATCGCGTTTTAAGAAGCATTAGAACTCTATTGCTGCGATACCTAGACATCTGCAGACGCTATTTCCTAGCAAAGATGTGTCGCATTTACATTCATTTGAAGTGTAGACGAGGAACACATGACACTTCGCAAATCATATTATATCTTACCATGAAACATAGAAATGAGATGCGAATCGCGTTTTAGGAATCATTAGAACTATATCCCTACGATACGTAAACATCTGCAAACGCTATTTCCTAGCAAGGAAGTGTCGCATTTACATTCATTTGAATCGTAGACGAGGAATGCATAACACTTCGCAATGAATATTATATCTTATCATGAAACATAGATATGAGATGCGATATCTCGTTTTAAGAAGCATTTGAACTCTATTGCTTCGATACGTACACATCTGGAAGCGCTGTTACTTAGCAAGGTAGCGTGGCACTTACATTCTTTTGGAGTGTAGACGAGATATACATAACGCGTGACATTGATATTACGTCTTATCATGTATCATAGAAATGAGATGCGATATGTCACATTATAAGGCGTAATGTTAATGCAACGCGTTATGTTCATCTCGTCAACACTTCCAGAGAATGTAGATCTCACACATTCTTGAGACGGAATAGCGTTTCTAGATGTCTGCGAGTCGCAGCTATAGAGTTCTAATGCTTCATAAAACGCGATATAGAATCACATTCCTATGTCTCATGATAAGATGTAAATCAACGTCATGCGTTATGTATATCCCGTCAACACTACAAATTAATGTAAATGCCACACTTCCTAGCTACGGAATAGCGTTTCTAGATGTCTACGTTTCGAGGAAATGGAGTCCTAATGCTCCATAAAATGCGAAATCTAATCTCATTTCTATGTTTCATGATAAGATGTAATATCAATGCAAAGCGCTATGCATATCCCGTCAACGCATCGAAGGAATGTGATGCCCACACTTCCTCCCTAAGGAATAGCGTTCCCAGAGGTCTACATATCGAGGCAATAGAATTCAAATGCTACATAAAACGCGGTATCCGTCTCGTGTCTATGATACATGTTAATCTGTAATTAAATGTAACGCGTTATGTATATCTCGTCTATACTTCAAAAGTATGTAAATCCCACACATCTTTGCTACGGTTTAGCGTTTCTAAATGTCTACGTATTGAAGCAATAGAGTTCTATTGTTTTACAGAATGTGATATCGCATCTCATTTCTATGTTTCGTAATAAGATGTAATGTTCAGTGCAACGCGTTTCGCGTATCTGCAGCTACAGTTCAAAAGTTTGAACTGTAGTCGGTGGCCCGTATTGCAGCGGCGTGCGGCTGGAACGGCCGATCGGTGATTGGAATCAGGCGCCAGGTAGACTGATCCTGGCTAGCTGGTATCGAAGCTGAAATTGGACGATCGTTGGCTTGTACGTGACATACGGCAGCGAAGACTTCGTATACAGGATCGGGAAGAACTCTGCGGTGGTCCGAATATTCGGGTGCACCAGCCACGTATTCACGCACATGTCGTCGGATATATTCCTTCATCCCCGCGCGTCGTATACGCTTTACCCGAGAAGCGAAGCTCATCACAAGTACTTGCACTTCGGTAAAGCACGATACATCTAGGAGCTTGTTCGCTCTAGCCTACCGGATGTTCGTAGGCGCTAGACAGACACAACAGAAATAAAGTAATAGCGGCCAAGCGTTGATTCGCTCTAGCCGTCCAGCTTTAAGACCGTTGAACTTGATTTGTTAGGAATAGTAGTTAATCGCGAGCGTACCCGTGGAATGGAATGTTAAAGGAACTTGTATTTAAAATAGAATAAAAACTTTGAATTCGGTATAAACTAAGATATATTCTTACTTGAATATCCTAATACACTAATTCTAAGTTACTAATTACTATATAATAAGAAAATGGAAGCAGAATAAAATAAGGACTCCACTATGGTAGATGCGAATGAGTCGGATGCATCGAGCTGGGAGCTCGTATACCTGAGAGCCAACTGTTCTGCTCGAGGTGGAGATCGAGACTCCTTAGAGCCAACTGCTCTGTTCGAATCGGTGAATGAGACTGAGACTCGATCGGCGCGTCCGCGATCTCCTCGAGTCGCGCGGCACGCGAATCGCTGGGCCCAGAGTGGGGATGGCGCGTAGACCGAAGAGCGGGCAGACCGTTCGTGGTGGGGTCGCCCGTGTTACGCGGTGAGCCGCGCACTTCGGCAGCTCGCTCGAATGTGAGCACGTCTTAAACTATACCTCATTTATAAGAACATATTTACAAATATTTACTTAATTTTATGTGTGTATGGTTTGTATATGTACATGAATGTGTCGTGTGCTTATTCTAACATCGTCGGTACGCGAATAGCGTGTACGCATACATCATCGTTAGAGATTCGAATCCGTAGCCGTCGTAGACCTCCTCGCCCTCATTACCTGGGGTGGAATCCTCCCTCCGGTGTATGTGGCGTCGCCTCCACGTTCTGTGGCAACGAGTAGGCGGGTTGCCGGCATATAGTGGATCAGGATGCTGGAGGGAATGTCGATGCCGATCTGGGGACCTCGAGGTCGATGGCGGTCGTCTGGGGATGGTAGGTGATACGCCTGATGCCACAGTTCACATTCTTTTGCTTTTGGAGTGTAGGAGATATAATCATAAAGCATAGCATTGAACATTACATCTTATTACGAAATATTGAAATGAAAAACGACATCGCGTAGAATGAAGTATTAGAACACTATTACTCAGACACGTAGACATCTAGAAAAGGTATTCTTTTGCAAGGAAGTGCAGGATTCACATTCATCTGAAGTGCAGTAGCAGATGAACATAACGCGTTGCATTGAATATTCTACATTATTATGAAACATTGAAATGAGATGCGACATCGCGTCGATGGAAGTATTAGATCTAGTAGTGTAACACCACTGCATGGACACGCAGAAATTATGGGGCGCCATCCCTTTGCATGGGACTATATAATACATATTTTTTTGAACGGTAAAAGCAGATACGGATACGCATAAGCTACACATAGAAGATTGCATCTTACCCTTTTAGAAACGTTGAAGTGAGATGCGATCGCATTGCACAGAGAATTAGAACTCCATTACACTGTTACATGGGCACTATGAATCCACTTCCCGATACATAGAACTGTAGAATTAACAATCATTTGAAATGTAGAAGCAGGTATGCATAATGCTATGCATAGAGTGTTACTGCTTACTCAGTTTGGGGCGCTGAAATGAGATGGGATATCGCATTGCATGGATAAATAGGACTTTACTCTAGTGAGACGCACACACAGTGATGCGCCATCCCGTTGCATAGAACTATAAAATTGACATTCTCTAGAAAAGTAGAAGCAGATAAGCATGATGCCATGCATAGAAGATTATAGCTTACTTACTTTGAACCCTTGAAATGAGATACGCCATCGCAATGCATGGAGCATTATAATTCTATAGCTATGATACATTTAATCGCGATCCTGTTGCATAGATCTGCAGAAGTCACGTTCTTACGAAGTGTAGTAGCAGATAAGAATAGTGCTATTGCTAGAAGATTACAGATTACTTACTTTGATACGTTGAAATGAGATGTGCCATCGCAATGCATGCAGCACTAGAACTCCAATGCTTTAACACGCAGGGACTATGAAGCGCCATCCCGTTTGAAAGAACTGTACAGTTCACATTCCTTTGCTTTGTAGTAGCATACAAGCTCAATGTTATTGAAGGATAATTAAATTACCTTAATTTAAATGTTAATCAATTATTCATGTTTCAAATTTTATGTACATGGAATATTCTAGATTGCGAGCGAGTGTGCGGAATAAATGAATTTTTCCTGTGAATATTTTAAAACGATGAAGCTCTTGTTCATTAGCATTCTTTGGAGTTATTTCACAGTTGTGAAGAACTATATAATGATTTACAAAATCTTGTAGTTATCTTTAGTTAATAAATTTCCTACAAGTTTTGGGCTCAGGCGTGGTAATTATCGCGAAGACATTCAAGAATTAAATCGGATACGTTCTAAAGATTGGAATATTATCGAGTATTTGAAGACAGAACGTTGGAGAAAATGACTTGACGGTCCAGAACTTTTGAGAAGTTATTCATGCGACTCGAGTGCAGTTTTGAGAGATATTGAGCGGACGAAAATTAAACTTTCATGTAGAGACAATTCGAGTTTATACGCGAGTGTCGAGTAAAAATTTTCACCATGAAAGATTAGAGTAAAATCACAATTACTGCGCTAAAAGAGATATTAATGGAGCATAAACTACCAACTGCCGGTTTGAAAGCTAAATTAATTTCCTGTTTGTCGGATATTGGCCCAGACGGAACGTGGATAGATGACAAGCAGAAAGAAGTTCGTGAAGATAATGAAAGGTTGTGTGCTGATATATCATCAAACGTGCAGTCAGCAATGAATCTACAGCAACGAGAAACTAATTTTTTTTAAAGAAAAAGAATTAGCAGAAGGTGAGTTAGCCATATTGCGCCTTGAGTTAGATGCAATACGAAGGTAATTCATTTAATTACAGGTTGAGCATTATTTGGAAAATGAGCAGCGACGATCGACGCGTAATTTTGGAAGCGAGCAATATGATGTTGTTAGTGGGGGTGACAATCTCTTGGCATTGAATAATGGCAATGAATGCAACATTTTATCTCAATTCTGTTAGCCGCGAACGAATATTTCGGCAATTGCAAATTTACTTTTTAATTTGATGGCAAATCTGGTGATAGTGAAATTTGGAAGAAGTAGGTCAAATTGTTGAAGACGATATATAAATTGGAAGATGACGTTGCACCATTACTTATGGGTATGCGATTAAAGGGAAAAGCACTTGAATCGTTTCATTCTAAACGAGAATATATAACTATGCCATTCAACCTACGCGGGAAGAATTAAAAGCTACGTTTTATCATCCACAAAGCAAAATTGAAATATGGAAGAAATTTGAAGTATGAATATAAAAGAGGAACCAGACATTTGATGAATATTTGCACGAGAAGATCATTCTCGGAAATCGAGTAGTAGCAATCAACGACGATGAAATACTTGAGTATCTAATTGACGGCATCCCCGGTTAAATGCTCCGGAATCAGGCGCGTATTCAATAATTTACAACAACCGATCAACTTTCGAAAGCATTTGGAAGGTTAATTTCTCGAGATCAAGGTTTGTCGAGTGTGCAAATGTCAACAATGTTTGAAAAGTGTGAAGACAGTTTCGTTAGAAATGAACGAACAGAGGTGGTCAATGTTGGTAATGAAGGAGTTCGCCGGTAATAATGTACGATGTTATACTTGTGGTGGGCACGATCATATTAGCGTGAATTGTCCAACGAAAGATCGCGGTGTAAAATGTTTTATATGTCAAGAACGTGGACATATTGCGTCGAAATGTCCCAAAAAATTTAAAACGTGTGAAGAGAGTTGCGCGACATTAGGAGCATCGTACCGAAATTATCTCAAGAATGATTTACTTAGCGGATACGAGATCGAAGCTTTAATGGATTCAGGAAGTGATTTTAGTTTAATTCACACAGACGACTTTATTAAGCTCGGTTCTCCGCAACTACGACGCAATGAATTACATTTCGATGGTATAGGTTCAAAGAATGATATAACATTTGGTGAATTTCAAGCAGAAATTACCGTAGATGGGCACTGATATCCGATTTGTATAGAAGTAATCTTTGTTACCATTGTTCGACACAAGCCTTGTTTGGCAAGTTTTGTCACGCCTGAAGAAGCAAGCGACTATTTTCTGTAATCTGCGTCGAATAATTTTTGATAGGGGAAGGGCTTTCAGAGCAAATGATTTTGAAGCAATATTGTCAAGAAGAAAATATACAACATGATCTATCTATAACAGGAATTCCTAGAGCTAATGGTCAAGCTGAACGTATTAGTGGAACATTCATACTGTTGTTAGCAAAATTAGCAGCACCTAAGCCCTGTGAATGGTGTAAGTATTTAGAAGTAGATCAATAATGTTTGAAATCAACAATATATCGAAGTACTGGCACGTCACCATTTCATCTTCTCTCTGGGACACGTTCACGTCTTAAAGGTCATATAGAAATTTGAGACATACTTGAAAAGGAATGGATCGCACGATACTTGAAAAGGAATGGATTGCACGTTTTCAAGATAAACGAGATGAAGTATGACTCAAGCAGGCAAAAATATATTCAGGATCCAATAAGAGAATAGGCGAACTTTTAACAAGAGTAGACGAAAAGCTAAAATTTATCGTGAAGGAGATCTAGTAGCAATTGAACGTATGCAACAGAGTCCTGGCCTAAATATAGCTCATAAATATTTTAAACCGTATGAAGTCGCACGAGTTTTACGCAATCAACGATTTGTGGTTCGAAAGGTAGGGGAAGGAGAAGGACCCCTATAAACATCTACGTCAGCAGATTCAACGAAATTGTGGATCGACGAACTCAATGTTGATTTATCTGAAATCGAAGACGACATGAATGAAGACATTCGAGACAAATGTTCATGCAGGGCGGCCGAGTGAAGGATAACGAAATTATCTTAATATAAAAGCTAAGCAGTAATTCAAGTTTCAAATGTTGGGTGTGTGGAATATTCTAGAATGCGAGCAAGAGCGAATGTGCGGAATAAAATATATTTCGTGTGTATGTTTTAAAACGATGAAACAGTTGTTCATTAGCAGTCCTTGGAGTAATATCTCAATTGAAAGGAACTATTTAATGATTTACAAAACCTTGTAATTGTCTGTAATTAATGAGTTTCCTCCAATATACATTGAAGATTACAGCTTACTTAATTCGATACGTACAAATAAAATGTGCAGTCGCATTGCATGGAGCATTAGAACACCATTGTTTTGACAAGCAGACACTGTGAAACGCCACCCTGTTGCATGGAAGTGTAGAATTCACAACCTTATGAAGTGTAGAAGCACATAAGCATAGTGCTATGCATGGAAGATTACACCTAACTTACTTTGAAACGTTGAAGTGAGATGCGCCAATGCATTGCATGGTGCACTCCAAATCTACTTCTTTGACACGCAGACACTATGAACCGCCATCCTGCTGGATGGAAATGTAGAATTCACAATCTTTTGAGGTGTAGAAGCAGATGAGCATAATGATATTCATAGAAGATTATAGTTAACATACTTTGAAACGTTGAAACGAGATGAGCCATCGTAATGCATGCATCATTAGTACAGTAGTACTGACGCGCAGACATTGTGAAGCACCATCCCGTTGCATGAAACTGTAGAACTCACATTATTGATGATTGTAGAAACAGATAAGCATAATGATATGCATACACGATTAGATCTTACTTACTTTGAAACGTTGGAATGAGATGCGCCATCGCAATGTATGGAGCATTATAATATCATTGCTTTTACACATAGACAATGTGAAGCGCTATCACGATGCATGGAACTGTGCAATTCACATTCTTTAGAAGTGTAGAAGCAGACAAGTATAATGCTATGTTTAGAAGATTATAGCATTCTTACTTTGAAACATTGGAAAGAGATGCGCCACGGCATTGCATGGAGAATTATAATGCTATTGCTTTGACAGACAGACACTACGGAGCGCACATTCTGTTGAAGAGCTCCAGCAGATAGACATAGTGCTATTCATAGATGATTACAGTTTCTTTGCTTTGAAATGCTGAAATGAAATGCTACATCACGCTGTATGAAGTATTAGAAATGTATTCCACCGACACGAAGACATCCAGAAATGCTATCCCATTACAAGGTGGTGTAGGTTTCACATTCTTTTGAAGTGTAAAAGCAGATAAATATAACATATTGCATAGAATGTTATATCTTATCATGAAACATTGAAGTGAGGTGCGAAATTGCGTTGAATGAAGCATTAGAACTCTATTGCGTCGAAACGTAGATATCTAGAAACGCTATGCCATTGCAAGGAATGTTGGGATTCACATTGTTTTGAAGTATAGAAGCAGAAAAGCATAATCAAGTACACCCTTGTCTACCTCGCACCTGTGATTTCGTTCTGTTGAAAGGCGCAGTTGCAGCCCATCACCTCAATGGGGACTCTTCCAATTCAGGGCTTTACCAGATTCCGAATTTACCTGTATTCTACTTTTAAGTCCCTTACATACATATACATATCAGATACTATATCGGGACTAATATATTGCTGCATGTAAGAATTCATAAATTTAGGTTACACACGTTACGAATGCAAGACACGAACAACACACACGTAATTGTAAGATAATGCTATACTACTTCATTATAATATTTTATAAGTTAAACGCGAATGACGCGCCGCTAGCCCCACCACGAGACCCGAGTCCCCACTCGCTGGACCGTATGCTCCTCGCAAGGATCCATTAATCCCCCACTCGCTGGACCACATCCTTCATGATGTTTCAAGTAAATATTTGAAATTAGTTTATATAATTACACTTATCATATATATTAGTTACTTAAAAATAGATCATCCCTTCTAAATAATAATAAATATCTATATATTATATCAGTCGATCATGTATTTTCATCGTGCCAGTTCGCTTCCTTTCCATCGAGGCTTGCAAATCCGTCTTCGTTATTCTTGTAATTCGTACTTAGGAAGGTATGTAGTACGTATTGAAGGTCCGACGCTGAAAATATCTCAAACACTTCTGCTTTACACAACTTATGTCTATCTTTGATTTGTTTCCGTTCTTAAAGTATGTATAGTCTTCTTTCGGATTCGTCGCGATTAGATCATTTCCTCCCCTTTCTATGTTAACCTCAGTTTCGTTTATATATTGTTCGATCTCTTTCCGTTTCTATTCGGCGAGAAATAGCAGCTTATAGCTTTTATTCCTTCGACCAGTGCATGAACGATTCCGGTCCAGGAGTATGTGATGCCGTATGTGAAACATTTTCGAGAAACGCCGGTTATCCATATCGCAGCGTTACCGTTCTCGTCTTGCAGTCAATATTCTTCCATCTTGTCTCCCTCCGATATTATTACCACATGTGTCTCTTGAATTATTCGCATTTGCTGCATGATTTCTTGCGCGATTCGGCACCTGTTCCGATCGATTTGTAGGACTTTTAATTCCATATTTGTTTCTCATTCTTTTCTATCAACGGCTTTCTGTAGGCCGGACAATTAATCGGTCATCGTATGATTCTAGAATCCTGATTTTCTGCAGATGCCCTTATTATCCTTGACTCCTTTGCAATTTCCGCCGATATGTCCCAGTTTATGACATTTAAAGCATCTCTCTGTTCTGAGTAGCACTTTGTAGGGACAAGGTGTCAATGCTATTCTTAGTCGTTTGACCTTCTTTAGCTCTTTACTGTATTTCTGTCCAAATTCAACTAACGCGACTTGGTTGCCTCTCCACGTTCCCCTTAAAATCTCGACGTTTATACCGCTATCCTTTCCTTCGATTTTTTCCTCTGTTCGTTTTATGTCCTCCTTCATTTCTTCTCTGGTCACCCAACGGCTATATGTCCCTTAGTTGGGACATTATACTCGCACTCGTATGCTTTACTTCGAATCCTTTTTTTTAGAGATTCTTTGATTTCCTTTATTTTGTCCTCTACACCTGTTTTCTAATTAAATTCCAGAATTATATCTCCCGCTCTCGATTTTCTTGCATCATCTTTTCGTATTTCTGTCCATTTTCCCGCTTTTGCTCATCTCGCTGCCTGTCCTCGAATGCTTCCTGCTCCTTTAATTGCTTAATTTTTCTCTGTAGCGTTCGCCACTAGTTCGATCAAGTGTTCGATGTCAGTTTTTTTTTTTATATGCCTGATATTTCCCATTAACATTTTTTAATATGTCATTAACTTCGTCGTATCCTCGCTCATAATATCTATCATTACGTCTGATGTGTGGCTGCCTATTCTTCTATGTAAAAGTGTAGGTGTTATTCTTATCGGTAGTCTTCCCATTATCCTGCACTTATTTCGGCTCCTGATGCTTCTCCTTTCGTGTCTGTCCTCCCTTCCGAGGCTTTCTTTGTCTCCTTCATATACGCTTTTCGTATCCTTTTCTATTCCCCTATCCTTTTGTGTCATCGACAGAGGGCTCCGAACCGCCTGCCCAACCTTTAATCTTCTGCCAAGACTCGATGTGTCTGATTCCGAATCACGAGCTGGCAGCACCTCTCAGCAGCATAAGCACAGAAGTCTCTCTCACGCCGTTGGGAGGGGGGCGGGGCTGCATGCCCTCCACCATCCTACTGCCTGCCCCGATGCGGGCGAAGAACTCCCAAGGCTACTCGAACCGCGACCAGCACCTATCTTATACTCCAACCGATTCGTAGTCATGCGTTTTGCATTAAGCTTGCCGGAATTAGTGATATTGATTTGTTCAATCCAAATTATTATTTTTATTTTAAGCTTTCCGATTTTTTTATTTTCTCTCACGATATCGTCTATTTCGTTGTACCTTGTCCTTACGAGATCGAGTGTTCTCCCTTGCATCCGTTGATTTATATATGTCGTACATTGTAGAATATATCCTCTTATCCTTTGTATTTTTCGAAGTACGTTTTAGTTACATGTATGTTAGATACGCGTCGAAATATCGGATTTCCGTACGATTTTTTTAGTAAAGTTTTACTCTTTTCCGACTGTTCATTTTCATTTCGCCGAAGGCACTCCTGTATCCGGTGTGGACCCGCTCCGATTGAACCTGCCGACCATTACATTACATTACTTGAATATGAGCTTAATCGGAGCAGAT
The DNA here is from genome assembly GCF_050948175.1 of Xylocopa sonorina. Classification (NCBI taxonomy): domain Eukaryota; kingdom Metazoa; phylum Arthropoda; class Insecta; order Hymenoptera; family Apidae; genus Xylocopa; species Xylocopa sonorina. The sequence continues at coordinate 1,585,037 of NW_027490108.1, read as the reverse complement.
TTCTGCCATTCCGTAAGTGCGGAAGGCTTACTTGTACAGACTCATCCCTGGGAAAGTTGCGGAGTTTGCTTCCGTCCCGAGATGGAAGTGTGTTTATGTTACATTTAGATAGTCTCCGCTAGGGTATGGTAGGTTGGTTTATATTTGGGAATGATTGTAGGTTGTTCGGTTATGTTGGGTTAGATTTAAGAAAGCGTAGGTTTGATTTGTTTATGTATTAAGAGGTAAAGTTAGATTGTGTTAGGTTGGGTTAGATTTGAGTGAAGGCAGGTAAAGTCAGAATAGGTGTAACTGAGGTTAGCTTGTTTGAATTAAGTTTAGAGCATGTTAGATTAAGTTAAGCCAAGTAAGAAATGAATTTCCGATAGCTGGCAATACCGTCGATAATTCGTCAATTACCGACTATTAGCAATACCAGCCGTTATAATATTGTGAGTTATCGACCGCAGGCATCACTTACTGTCGATATATCGTGAGTTACCGACCCCAGGCGCTACCAGTCGGTGATAGGGTGGGGATGCACCATAAACTTCCATACGCGTTCGTAGGTGTCGGGCGGCCCGTTGGCGCCTAGTATCCAAGAATAGCGATGGTCCCGGTGATAAGGTCACAAGGTTGATGACGCGAAAACATAGCCTCTAACACCTTAGCCTCGCATCAAACCTCTTTGTGTCCCCCCTCCCCCGGAATGTGGGAGATCTGGATGGCCTAGGGCATTCAGATTAGTGTGGTTCGGGGGAGAGATCCACTCAGGTTCTGCCCCATCGCAGCCCTGCTCTCCCCTTATCGAATATGTATGGGACAGTTGGAATCTCTCATATTAACTTTAACACTTATTCAATCAATTCGTAGATCAAAGTCCTTACGCGGGCTATGAGTCAAGACTAAAAGGGGTCCTTTCCTCAAAGAGAATGACTAGCGATGATGGGTGTCGCTATGTGCAGCCACGTACTTAATAAACGGATGGGTATGATAGGCATACCCAAATGACGATAATAGTGGTGCCATATTTTTTCCTAGCCCCGGACCGAAGCTGTGGCTAGCTAGGGGGCTAGGATGGGCATTTTTATCTCTTCGCGTATGCCCTAAGTGGCGAGGAAGTATGCTCGTGCCCCCTTCCGTGGCCGGTTTTAAAGTAAACCAGTCGCTGATAAGCCTTGAGTTACGTACTATTGGTCACCATCCGTGTGTGAAAGCATATGTTATCTATTGTTGGTGGCTCCAGTCGTCAATAACTTATGGATTATTAACCACAAGCAACACCAGCCGTCTGTCGATTGTGAGTAACAGACAGCCAGCAGCACCATCCGTCAGTAAGTTATAAGTTATTCTTAATGGGAACACCCATCCGTAGGCATGTATTGACTCGTTTCGCCATCTCTTCAATCACTGCTGAAATAGAATTGCGAACAGGTTGAGCAGTTTTCACAAAGATGACTCCACCGGTCTGACAACAACGAACGCCACACGTGGGTTCTCGCAAAACCATTTGCCGCACAACTCAGTGCTGAAAGGGATAATAATGTTAGCGTTATTACATCTACCAGGCATAGAATCCATTAGTATGAAAAATTATGATCTTGTGAATAATATCAAAGTATGCTTATCATACTCAAAGAAAGGCACAAATCCTCATATAGTAAATATTAGCCCACCACTAAGTATAAAAATTAAACGAATATGCTTTCAAACTCGTATCGCTCATATAATATATAAGTTTGGTATGTTGATGTGTGCTCTTGGAAGGGCCGATGAGTATGAAAATGATGGTATTGCTGTGGATGGAGGCTAGTCAAAGACAGTGGGAAGCTGGAAATAATGGGTGATGCAATGTACGCATTTATTTTGCAAAGACAGTAAATTAGTTACTAATCAGTCTGTAATCGATGAGCCAATATTAAAAAACTGAAGGAATGTCCGATTTTACCCATTAAGCGTGTAATCCAGGTGTGAATAATTATCTAAATGCTTACAATTAATACAGGAATGTATAATTTATATTTTAGTAAACAAATCAATTTATTTTACAGAATATAAATATTATTGATAAGATAAATTGTTGCCTGATTGCTTCCTAGAGGAGAATTTGGAACACATAGATTTGGATAATTATATATGACAATTGAAAAGAACGAACAAATTATACAGATAAATCAGAGGAAAAGATCATGCAAATATTAACTGTCATCCAAACTAATTTAAACAGCGAGTTTGTTAACAAAGCTGTAAGCTCAAATACTATATTGTACATTATGTTAAAAAAAAAATTTATTAGACCTCGTACATTGTAGCACATCATAGATCAGTCTGATTAATTGCCCAAGCAACCATAATTCAAGAGTTAATTAACATCACTTTTGCAAAAATTTACAATATGTAATTTTCGTAAATTTTAATGGCGACGAAGCTTGTACACTGTTTTTGGTTCTTAATAATGGTAAAAAAAAGTGCGGCAGGGAGAGGAGAACCTAGTCAACCACTAGGTACAACATTAACAATGGATTCTCATAATTTTCTCACAATGCTTTCTCATAAAAAGAAATATATTTTTTACGTTCAACTTAATTAGAAATGCAAAATAATTTTACTAATAACATAATATTATATATCTTTCGGAGAATTAAAACTTGCATCGACAAAGCCGTAATGGGAAAGTTGAAAATTGGCGGTAATCTACAAAAAGCAATGAAATAAGAGAGATTAATGGTCAATTTAATGTCAAAACTTAGTTCGAAAAATTAAATACCATCTTTTTAAAAAGAACCGACATATTAACTAATTAAGGAAAAATTATTCCTACTTATAACAATTTTGTTACTTTTTGTAAAAGTTTAACATGATAATATAAAATATACATGATAATATAAAATATTTAAAGTAAAATTTATTCTTATACAATTTTGTAATATGTTTTATATGATAAAAATTAAATAAATCACATTTGTCAATATTTATTTATGTCGATTGAACTTTACGCATATATTTATAATGAAATGAACATAGTTCATCATATTTAATGTTTTGTTTGGAAACAATGGGAAAAGATATAAAGTACTTTGTTATTATAGTTCTAGCTGCTTCACAAGTTCTGAACATGATAAATTAGACCAACGCCAGCAAAAGGTCTAATGTTTCATACCTATTTTATAGTTTAAAGATTATCAAACTTTATGCTTGGATGGATGCTTATATATAAGTATAACTGCCAAAATGAAATGAGATCGCAAAGTGATATTTACACATCTGCGTGCTGCAATTTTGTCCTATATAAATTTCTGATAAAAGGATATAAATGTTTATAATCTAATTATCAATTACAAATGGAATTCTACAATTTATTCATATAATAATCTTTTCTTATTGCACGCATCCTCCAATACATACACAGTATCTTTAATCTTGATGGATTTCGTGTGTGCGTGTGTGTGGCTCTGGTAGCAGTTGTAGAAATACCACCTAATAGGTTTCATTGTTTCGATTCTAGTAAATCGAGTAAAATGGCATAAGATTTTCTACAGAATATCAAGGGGATGTGAAGCTGCTATTGCACTGCATATAGCATTTTTCACTGGAAGAATTTTTCTTCCAATGTGTCGACTCTAGATTTTTTTGAATTGTTCTCATTTTGATAATTAGCAAGATCCAAGTTTCCTTTATCTGAGATTAAGGCCTGCTTTCTTTTTATCCAAATTTTTTTACATTGCGTTGCACTTTTAAGACTCTTTGTAAGTTACAAAGAACAGAAACGCTACATGGATTATAAAAGTATAATAGTTTAATTTATATAATCTTGAACATTTTAAATCAGTTTACGTTGCTTTCCTTGTTGTATATGTTTATCACCTGGCGCTGAACCAACTACTACTGCCATCATCCCTTTCTAAAATTTGGAAAATCCACCAGATCTAATGAAACCTTGCTTAGATTGCAAATGTGTTTTTACTCTATCCAGCAGAAATCAAATTACATTGACAGAAGTATCAGCTAGTTCTCCACGCCTATTTGAAACAACATTAAATCACCTTGTTAAACACTAATTTATAAAATGTGATTTGGACCTTTAAATTTGGATTTATAAACATCTAACAAATAAATATGCTTTTCTTACTATTCATATCATTATACTTTCAGTGATTTATTATGTGCTATCATTTGATATATTGACTGCTTGATTATATTTTACAACGAACATTGCGTACCAAACACTCTTTTTACTCCTGATACGAGTGGCTAGTTCATCATTCTATCTATTATATAGATAAAAATGAATGTGTGTCTGTCTGTACTTGATAGACTCAAAAACCATACATCCAATCGCCGTGAAAATTTAGGAAATTATTAGGTATATCTCCGGGAAGGTGTTTGAAAATTTTTTAAAAATCAGAATAGGCGTTCTACGTGTTCCCGAACAAATATCCCAAAAATATCAAAATAACATTTAATTAGTAATATTTATTAAACGTGTAGCCATGAATAAATTGAATTTTTCAATTTTTACTCATGAAATTTACTCATAGAACTTACTTTTTTAAAACAAATTAAACTGTAAAAAATAACATACCCATGATAACAGTTGTAATAAAAATAAAAATATAAATCACAAGGTAAATAAAGTATTGAGTCGTTTTATTTATATTTTTTCAATTATTGGTTGAATATTACAAATTATATTAAAATTTAAAGTATTTTAAATACAGAAATTGTATTTCCTTTATGATTTTAACAATTTAATTTAAATTACAAAAAACAACATTAATGCGTTTGACGTTCGATTTTTCGCCAGAAAATTCTAATAAATACAAAAATGCAGTCAACAAACTTTTGCAATTATTAATACGAGAATAAATTATTAATACTTAAATAAATAAAAATATTATTGATCTCCAGCTAAAGAAAATAATTGGAAATACGTTCTATTTAACCCCACAATTATGCCAGCAAAGCGAAGTGCCACTGGTCGACCTACAAATCAAGCAAAAAGGAGAGGAGAAGAACGAGCTTCAGAAACAAGTGAGCAGAGACAAGCTAGGCAAGAAAGAGATCGAGTTCACACTGCTCTTGCTCGATCAATAGAAACCAGTGAACAGAGGCAAGCAAGGCAGCAAAGGAATCGAATTCGCAGGACATAGACAAGACACACGATACATACTGATTTGAATTTATGTGGTTTCAATTACAATCCCCTTTACAAACACAGTATTCATCAAAGTGTAATTATTGGAAAAATGAATAAAAAGTGTACGTAATATGGTGCTCAAAAATTTAAAAATGAAGCACTAGGTATGTGCTGTGCAGGTGGAAATGCAAAGTTACCAGACTTGCGTTCACCACCTGAACCATTATTAACTTTAGTATCAGGTGAAACAAGTAAATCAAAAATTATTTGAAAAATATACCCAAGTACAATTCATGCTTCCAAATGATATCGTTTGGAGCAACGAATATCGTTAACGCAAAATATATGCCAACATTTAAAGTACAAGGGCAAATTTATCACCATGCTGAATCACTAGTGCCCTTGCCAAATGCTGATCACAAATATCTTCAGATATATTTTATGGTAAATATTGACGAACAAATCAACAGACGGTTTCAATTGAATATGAGTACTAAACGAGAGATTGTCGCTGAATTACAAAATTTGTTTGTACAACATAATGAATTAATTAAATTATTTAAAACTGCCATTGAACAACTGCCATTTGACGATTACAAAGTAATAATAAAGGCAGATAAAACACCTATTGGTCAACATCGAAGACAATTCAACGCACCAACGATCGATGAAGTGGCAATTGTCATAGTTGATGAAGAATTTAATTCTCGGGATATAATTCTTCGTCGTAGAAATGGTGACGTCCAGCAATCCAAGTATCAGAAACACATCGTTCATATGATGCATTACTGGTGGAACAAGCTGTAATGTTTTATACATCGCGTTATGCATAACAGCTCTAGTACTCTGACACCTAAAAATCATGAAGCGCAATCCGGTTGCTAGAAACAGTGGAACCTACATTCTTTTGAGGTATAGAGAGCTGATAAGCATAGTGCATAGAACATTATGACTAACGTACTTTGAAACGTTGAAATGAGATGTGTCACCGCAATTCATGGAACATTCAAAACTCTATTGCTCTGAAAAGCACACACTATGAAGAGCCATCACGTTGCAAGGAACTGTATAATTAACATTCTATTGAGTTGTAGAAGCTGATAAGCATAAAGCTATGCATAGAATGTTACAACTTATTTACATTGAATCGTTGGAATGAGATTTGACATTGCATTGCATGGAACTGTAGAATTCATATTCTTTTAAGGTGTAGAGACAGATGAGCATAATACTATGCATAGAAGGTTACAGCTTACATACTTTGAAACGTTGAAATGAGATGCACCATCGCATTGCATGGAGCATTAAACCTCCATTGCTTTGACACGAAGATACTGTGAAGCGCCGTCCCGTTGCATATAACTGTGCAATTTATATTGTCTTGAATGCGTAAAGTCAGATAAGCTTAATTTGTTGCACAGAACATCACAACTTATTTATTTTAAAACGCTGAACTGAGATGCGCCATCGCATTAATTGGAGCAATAGAACTATATTCATCTGGCAAGTAGACACTACGAAATGCAATCCTGTTGCAAGAACCTGTGGAATTCACATTATTTTGAAGTATATAAACAGATTAGCTTAATGAATGTCATGGAACATTACAATGTACTTACTTTCGAGTTTTAAAATGAAATGCAACATCGCATTGAATAGACTATTGCAAGGCAATCGCTTTGACAATGTGGCACTTAGAAGAGCGGTGCAGCTACATGGAGCTGTAGAGATTGTATACTTTGTAATGTAGCACCAGATAAGCATAACTGCGTTGTATAGAATCTTACAACTGACTTGCTTCGAAACGTAGAACTAAGGAGCGCCATCTCGTTGCATCGACCTTTGGAAGTCATTTACTTTGTCCAGTTTACAGTTAGAAGAGCTAACTATTACATGGACCTCACGAAATTCCATGCAAATGTAATGTAGAACCAAGTAAGCATCGTTGTTGTTTGCATAGAACCTTATTAGTTGGTTATGTGATGTCAAATACATTCTCAACTAGAGGTATCAATAAGTAAACTAGCGTCGCCTTACTAGCACGCATCCTGTTGATACTTTATTTTCAAGAAATAAGATTGAAGATATTGTTCCCAATTAATAGGATCAGAGTCATTACCTCACTGGCACGCATCCTGCTGACACCCTGATTCCCAAGAAATAAGATTGAAGTCTTTGCCCCACCACCTAAGAACTACATAGTCCTGGGAACTAGTCTTCAGTCTTGATTAATCTCTCGGTCTATACTGTGAAACTTTGCATAAGTGTCGTTGCGATATTGTAATAAACTTTATATTTCAAACATTAAATGAAGAGTCGAGTGTATAATTGCGCACTCGTATTTTTTTAAGTTACTTTATAATATTTTTCGTGACGCTTACATTGACACGTTGAACTGAGTAGCGTCATCGCGTTGCACCAATATTTGGAAGACAAATATTTTGACAAGATGACACTTAGAAGTGCTATACAGTTATATGGATCTGTAGAAATTACATACTTGGTAGTTTAACATCACATAAGCATAACAGCGTTGTATAGAAATTTGCCTACTTACGCTGAAACGTAGAACTATGAAGTGTCATCGCGTTGCATGGACCTTTGAAAACAAAGTATTTTGCTAAGTTGACAGTTAGATGAGCTAACAGTTACATGGATCTGTAGAAATTGCATGCAATAGTAATGTAGTACCAAGTAATCGTTTTTGTTTGTATAGAAGCTTACTACTTTCTTACATTGAAACGTTGAACTGAGAAGCGCCATTGTGTTTCGTGGACCTTCGGATGTTAATTACTTCGACAAGTTAACACTTAGAAGAACGGTACAATTACATTGATCTGTATAAAATACATACTGCATAATGCAGCACAAGATAAGCATGACTGCGTAGTATAAAACTTTACAACTTACTTCGAAACGTAGAACTGAAAAGCGCTATCGCGTTGCATTGACATTTGGATGTCAAGACTTTAACAAGTTGATACTTAGAAGAGCTATATAATAACGTTGATCTGTATAAATTACGTAAACAGTAACATAGAACCTAGTAACCATAATTGTGTCGCATAAGACCATATATTTTACTTACTTTGAAACGTGGAAATAAGATGCGCCATCTAGTTGCATGGACCTTTCGAAGACAATTCTAAGTGTCCACTTCTAAGTATAAACCTGCCAATGTAATTGACATCCAAATGTCCATGCAACCCGATAACGATTCTCAATTCTACGTTTCAAGGTAAGAATGTTGTAAGGTTCTGTACAACGTAAATATAGTTACTAGGTTCTATGCAACTATTAAGGTATAATTACAATGAATGTAATTTCTACATATCTATGTAATTGTATGGCGCTTCTGAATGTGAAATTGTCCATGTAATTGATTTCCAATGGTCCATGTAACGCAATGGCGCTTCTCAGGTCTACGTTTAAGTAAGTAAGTTGTAAGGTTCTATACAATACAATTTGCTCCCTGGGTTCTACATTACTATATATTTAATTTTTACAGATGCATGTGACTGTATAGCGCTTCGAAGAGCCAACTTGTCAAACAAATTGACTTCCAAAGCTGTACTTAGCTTAGCGTAGGTACTACAAAACGCCGTTGCAAGGTCCTGTGGAATTCACATTCCTTTGAACTCTATAAGCAGGTAAGTATAATGCGTTGCTTAGAACATTATAACTTACTTATGTAGAATCTATGAAACGAGATGCGCCACCACATTTTATGGAGCATTAGAACTCTAATGCTTTGAAACGTAGACACAACGAAGCTCAATCCTGTTGGAGGAAACTGTTAAACTCACATTCCATTGATGTGTAGGTGCAGGTAAGCATAATGCAATGCACAGAAAATTACAGTTATTGGCGTATTTATAATATACGAAGACTGTAAGTATACATACGAATACGGAACCTTTTCTTAGAACGTCATGAAATGGTGTAAAATTAAATAGAATTTTGAATATAATGGGTTATTTGGTGAATGCAATCTATTGACAATCATCTAAAATATATAATAAGAATAAATATATATGCTAATTTGAAATATTTACTTAGAACATCCTGAGGTGTGATTTCTGTTGATACTTTTAATTGTGAACTTTGAATAGTAAAACTAAGATACACCATCGCGTTGCATGGATCTCTGGAAGCCAATTGCTTTGATAAGTTGACACATACAAACGCTATACAGTGTGACAGAAACCCGTCTACAGTAAGTCAGGAAAGCTCGATGAAAGGATTATTATTTAACACGGTGAACTGAAAACGTATTTTTAATACAGGATACACAATAAGTACAATTTAATCGATCACGTAAAACTCTTCATAGGCTCACGATCGCAAAAATAATCGACGGAATGGGGGTATTTCGAAGCTGCGAGTCTAGAGTTTCTTGGACGCCAGCTACTCACAAAGGAGCAAGGAGATGGACTACACGACCCGGGGTACCCGGGACAGTACAACTCTCGAAACTTCGAAATGCTCCTTCTCTTGATCACGTCCAGCCGAGTACGCAAATTCGGTTAGCGGGACACTGAAGTCACGGCTTCTGTGTTTATAGCCTCGACACGGGTTTAACAAATAAGGGCTAAGGGAATTACGCAACACGCCGCGAATGAACGGGCGTCACCACCCGTTTCGCGATACAAAATACGATATATCGTACACAACAAAAGAAATGCGGCAGGAAAATGGGACGCTTTATCGAATAAGGACTCACGCTTTCTTTTCCAGGCTGACCTGTCTGGCTATTCCTCTCGCACATTTTCCCTTTCCCTATCTCTCTCACTTTCACAATCGTTCATTGGGTATAATCGCTTGCTCTGCTTGCTCGCCAATTTGCTTGCTAATGGATCTTTCTTCGATCCTCAGGCTTCTTGAATCCTCCTCCGGGGCTGCTTGATGGGGTAGGGCTGTACGCTCCGGTATTGTTCGAGGTATCGATCAGTGGATTTCGTCGGTTACCTCTTCTCGCTACCCCCCCCCCCCCCGGGTGTCTCTGAGGGAGGTTTACCTGATCGCCTGAATTGCGGCGCGCCTAACGCGCCGCGCTCCCGTTGCTCAACTGCAGGGCCGCTGGAACTTTAACTTTTCATTAGGGGGTTAAGAGGGGCTGAGATTCTTCTTACATCCTAAAGGACATTCTCTTCATGGTAGTGGACGGCGGCCAGCGGTCACGTCACTGCAGGGTATATTCTAGTGTTCATCTGATTGATGGGTCTCCTTCACTGTCCAATTTTCCGAATCCACCACCGTTATGCGTTATGTTTATATCGTCTACACTTCGAAGGATTGTAAATCCCACACTTCCTTGCTACGGGATAGCGTCACCAGAGGTCTACGAATCGAAGCAATATAGTTTTGTTGCTTCATGTAACGCGATGTCGCATCTCATTTCTGTGTTTCATGATAAGGTTTAATATTCATTGCAACGCGTTATGTATATCTAGTCAACACTTCAAGAGAATGTAAATCCCACACATCCTATCTACGTAATCGCATTTCTGGGTGTCTGGGTGGCGTCCTCCCAAAGGCATAATGTTTCTAGGTGCACAACGAGGCGATGCAGTAGAGTTCGAATACTTCATGAACGTGATGTCGCAACTCATTTCAAAGTTTAATGTATGATGTGATATTCAATTCAATGCGTTATGCTTATCTCTCCTACAATTCAAAAGAATGTGAACCCTACACTCCCTTGCAGAGGGATAGCGTTTTCACATGTTTACTTTTCGTAGCAATAGTGATCTACTGCTTCATGCAGTAGTATAGTCATCTACTGCGTTTCTCATTTCAATGCTTAGTGGAAGATGTAGTATCCAATTCAACACGTTAGGCTTATCTCTTCTACACTTCAAAGGAATGTGAACCTTACTCTTCCTTGCAGAGGGATAGCGTTCTATGATGCTTCAATCCTTCAAAAGAATGTTGGTTCTACACTTCCTTGCAAAGGTATGGCGTTCCCAGATGCACAAAGTGCCGATGCAATAGAGCTCGAATACTTCATTCAACGCGGTGTCGCATCTCATTTCAATGTTTCGTGATAGGATGTAATATTCAATGCAACGTGTTTTGTGTAACTGCATCTAGACTTCAAAAGAATGTAACTCCCACACTTACTTGCAATTCTTCATTAAACGTGATGTCGTATTTCATTCATCAGTGCGAAGTATGTAAGTAGATTTTAATGCTCTATACGTCCCATTGTGCTTTTCTGCTTCTGCATTTCAAAAGAATGTGGATTCTACTTATCCATACAACGCGATGGCGCTTCATATTCTGTGCATGTCAAGGCAATGCAGTTTTATTGCTACATGCATTGCGACAGCGCATATTGTTTCAACGTTTCAAGGTAAGCAACCTGTAACCTTCTATGCATAGCAATATGCGTATATGCTTCTACAGTTTTAATGAATGTCAATAGAAGGGATCCATAATGCGGGAGCACGCTTCGTAGTTTCTACGTGTCAAACAAACGTATTTCCTTGAGTCCATGCAATAAGGTGGAGAATCTATTCTGAAGGTGGTAAATCATGCAACATGTTATGTTCTATTCATTTCATTATACTTGTCTGCTCCTACACAGCAACCGATTGTGAATTCTGCTGTTTCTTCCAGCGGAATGGGGTTTCATATTGTCTGCGTCTCAAAATAGTAGATACATAAAGCATTATACCATGCGATTGCGCATCTCATTTCAACGATTCGAAGTAAATAATCTGTAACCAATTATGTATAGCATTATGCTTATCTGATTCTATGCTTTATAATGCTTTGGGACGTGTGAAGAACCTCAACCCTCCTTCAACCGTCTAAAGAGATGTCAAAAGTCCAGCGGCCCTACAGGTGGGCCATGGGAGCGCGGCGCGATAGGCGCTCCGCAATTCGAATGATCAGGAGGACCCCACTCAGAGACACCAGAGGGTGCGAGAAGATACCGAAGCGTACAGCCCACCCCACCAAGGAGCCCCGAGGAAGATTCAGGATACCCAAGGACCACCAGCGAATTCAAGGAACCTGAAGAAGAGAACGTGAGAGCTTATTCGCTAAAGCGTCCCATTTTCATGCCGCATTTCTTGTATTGCACATTGTATATTGTATCTTATATCGTGAAGCGGTTGGTGATCCCCAGTCATTCGCGGCGTGTTGCGTAGTTTCCTGTAGCCCTTGTTAGTTAAACCCACACCGAGGCCACAAATAAAGAAGCCGTGACTTCAGTATCCCGCGCCCCGAGTGTATGTACTCCACTAGGCGTAGTCGAGAGGAAGAGCATTTTGTAGTTTCGTGGGTTGTTCCGGCCCAGGTTTCCCAGGGTCGTGTAGTCTATTTCTTTGCTGCTTTCTGAGCAGCTGGCGCTCAAGAAATTATAGTCTGGCATTTTCGAAATACCCCCCGTTTCGATGAATATTTTTGCGTTCGCGAACCTGTGAAAAGTTGTACGTGAGCCGATGCATTGTAACGATAGATCGCTTTAGATTAAAGTACGTTTTACACCTTAAAGCATTTGAATAATTAATATCTTCGAGCTTCCCTGACTTACTGTAAATAGGTTTCATCACAACTGATAAAGACCATCACTTTACATAGATATATAGAACACACATAGCTTTAAACGTAGAACTGAGAATTTGAGAACTTACTTTGAAACGTTGATAGTGAGGAGCTCCATCGGATTTCATGGAAGTTCAGAACTTACTTGCTACGAACCGTAGGCAGATAAGGGCCACAGTGTTGCTTAGAACTTTAGAACTTGCTTACTTCAACAAAGATTCCTATTGGCTTCTTCCGTTCTTTTAGAAGAGTTTTTGATAAACCACTTACTTTTCACGTTTGCAATGTTTTTAAATGTATGCGAGGTGTAATCGTTTAAGTTTTAAAATGATTACTTAGTGTTGATTATTATTTAGTAACTCGGTTATAAACGTGTCAGCATAAGATTTAATCAATATGTTCATAAGCCTGAAATTTATGCAGTTATTCGTTAGTCACTTATTGCTCAAACGGCAAAGATTCTGATCATTTGAAAATAGTTGACTTTCATCAATTTTCTTAGAAACTGAAATACCGTCTAACTGCTTGCATTAAAGACTGTAAGTAAAATTTTCAAAATATTTTACCTCTTATAGATGTGTCACGTCTCGGGTCGTGGAAAATTGACCGTTTGCCGGGAGCAAACAAAAATTAACCGTTTGCAGGAAGTTCTTCCACGCAACGAGTTTGTTTATTCGTGGCGGAACGGTGCATGAAAATCGGATTCCAAAACGCTAGATACGGGTCCACTAGCGGAGTGGGCCGCTCTAGTTTGCCGATCCAGAGATGTGGAAAACAAAGGTTATCTTCTCCTTAGTCGAACTGTGGATCAATGCAGGTAAGCAGAGGGCCACTCTAACTGGTCGGTAACCAAGCGCAACTAAGAGTCAAAACTCCTTGAATGATATTGGAAGGTTAATGAACTCGTGGAATACTTCGTACCGTAATGAATTTAATTTAATATAAGGCAAGGAATGCTTTGAGAATAATGAGAATTTGTAAATGCTGGTAAAAATAAAATATATTCTAAGTAGAACCTAAGTTTACACTTTACTGCCCTATGCCAAGAATGACTAAGTACTGGAATCCTTGTTTTCGAATAAAGTTAAAGTTAGAATTGGAAACAGCAACTTGAATTCTGAGTTGGAACAAAAACGAAATAGCAAACACCTTCAAGTAAGGTGGAGTAAGACCCGGAGGCATGAGAGGTACAATTCCGATGAGCGCTTGGCTCGATCTGTAATCGTCGAACGCTGGGCTTGATCTCTCGGTCTATTCGCGGCTTCGCATCCTCTCGCGTCCTCCTCGGATCGCGGGAGTCGCTGGGCCCTGGAGTGGGGCGGACGCTCGACCCTTGCGGTGGGGTGTACGTTCGACACTCGCAGTGGGGCGGACGGTCGTGATGGGGCGTACGCGGTCGGCGTGAGCCGCGCGCGTCGGGCGCTCGCGCCAGCGTTTCGCTAATACTCTAGTTATGAATAATACGCTTTATAAAATTATGATTACACATGAAATGAATTATACTATGCTTGTGTGTTATGTCGTGCATGCACATAGAGTGTCGTGTACAATTCGCTTGGTTATAGACATGAGTATAATACGAATATGTGCGCATAACTGTGGGCGATTCCTCGTGGTGCGTGGAATGGTCCGCCTGCGGAGGCTATGGTTGGTGTCTGCTCCAACTGTCTGATGTATGCGCGTCGAGGCGCGATCGTGTGGTTCAACTCCTTGGTGCGAGGGTGGCTGCCTTAGCTCGGCAATCGGACTGTGTTATTGTGTGCCGGTGTGCTCGCCCCTGCAATGGCGGCAGGCGATGTATGCGGCTGAGCCGGGGGGGGGGGGGGGGGGCCGGAGGTACCATGAGGTTCGGCCGACGTCACAGATGCGTTCTGGAATTGAAATTAAATGTTTGAATTTTCTGGGGTGGGGTGCACCGTAAACTACCATACGCGTTCGCAGGTGTCGGGCGGCCCGTTGGCGCCTAGTATCCCGGTGATGATGGTCCCGGTGATAAGGTTACAGGGTGGATGACGCGTCAAGTCTAGCTTCTCACATCCTAGCCTCGCATCAAACCTCCTAGTGGTTCCCCCGGAATGTGCCCTCGGGCATTCAGATTGATGCGGGTCGGGGAGACTCTTGCGTGCGTCCGTCCCATCACGGACCGCGGTCTCCTTTCTTATCGAATATAAATGGGACAAGTTGTGGTTCTGGATTATTGACTCAACACTAATCCATTCAGTTCGTAGAACAAAATTCTTTACAGCCGTCACAGAGTCAAGAGAGAAAAGGTCTTCTTCTCACTGCTAAAGTGTTGATGGAGAACACACTCAGTGCATGGGCGGATGGTATAAGAGATGGCTTATATCAGATGACGAAGTTGTGGTGCATGTCCTGGCCCCAACCGGAAGCGCTGGCTAGCCGGGAGGTAGGTCCAGATTGAGGATTAAGTGCGTATGCCCTAGAGGCGCGGTAGCACATCCGAGCCCCCTCCCGGGGCCGGATTCATAATAGTCTGTTTGAATTTTCTATCTACTGTTTAGAACATCTTTCTGTTGGAATGTTCAAAAATTTTTCATATTCGAAAATATTGAAAATGTTTGGGCTTGGTTCTCTAATTTAATATCTAGAATTTTCTGAGAAATTCTTGTCTAATTCTTATAAATAATTTTTTATCGTAGTGAACTATATAATGGGCAATTAGAATTCTTTATGAAATAATAATAACAGAGAGGTATGTATCCATTCTTGTAGTTTTGTAAAGAGTATTTTATCTTACTATCAAAAATAAAATATTAAGATTTGTTTATAACGTAATGGAATTTAATTACCTTTTGATTCAATTTCACAATGATAATCATCCATAGTTCAATAATTTTGTGATCTGTCCTCAGGAATCCGCAACTCAGTACTTATAAAGTGAACGGTACAAAGAACAGCCTAGCCAAACATAATCGAACCGAGTTTTCAATACTAATCTTATCATGTTTAACTTATCCTGCAAACTATTAAAATTCCCTTCGAAAAACGTTTATTCACAGTGAAGTAAACGGTAAGCATTACGCCTTCCACCACTACTTACAATACGTACGATTCATTTACTATCAAAACTGTAAGTACTATCGCTTTTCTGTACATTTTGTAACCTTCAATGGCTTCATGTTACAGGTCGTTGGACTCATTTTAAAATGCCCTATCGTATTACGGAAGAATGAACATACCAATTCATTTTAAAAAATGAAGGCAACCTTCAAATGTCCAGCATATCTCCACTTACAAAAAAACTATTTTCATCACCGGATGAGACCTTTGTACTGTGCAATTTTATATCAGCAAAAATTTCTATAAAACTTATAGTTTTGAGGATATCTGAGGTGCTGATTATTACTGCCCCACCCTGTATATTGTTATGGATGTGTCCAAGAAGGCAAAAATGAACAAAGTTAAATTTAATATTACGATGTTTATTATATTCCGAATAATATGTTTGTTTTTCTGGAATTTAGCCAAAAAACAGTGCTCACGACATCGGCAGATGAATGTATTTGCCTTAGAATTACAAGTGCCGACAATTTCGAAAGTAGAATATTTTTTTACTTCGCTAACCGAATCATTGCAAACGTTGCAAAACGAATCAATGCGTGCCTTTCAAAACAGTCAGATTCAAATTACGATACAACGTTTCAAAGAAATGGTACGTGCCACTGTTTTCTAATTTCCGTTTCTTTAAGCAAAGGAAATTTAATTGAAATATCCGCAAAATTTAAGGACAAAGAAGTTATTATAATCTTACGCAACATATATGATGGTGATAAAGGATAAGTATACGGAACTGAAAATGGAAGGTAGCGAGTAGAAAAAGAAACTGATAGAACTGCAAAGTAGATTGATACATCCCTCAAATGATGATTCTACGTTAATAAAATCTGTTAATCAAAGAACTATTGCAAAAATCAAGTATAATCAATATTACTTCTGCTCAAAAGCTATAATAGAATTGACCCAAAATGGATATAAAACAGGCAATTATATCTACACGTTCTATTCTATGCAAAGGCAAATATTTCAAAGAGAAGGAATGTATTACTTATAAATTACTTATGTTCGAAGAGATCTCATTAATTTAGGCTTCTTGTCTTGCAGAACTAATCATTCATTTAACATGGAAAGGAGTCGAGGAATAGTAAAATATTTTCATATTTCATAGCCTCACTCGATACGTCGATTGGATCACGTAAAACATCGGACACTAATTGCATCTACACCTTCAGACCTTAAATATATAATTGCAACAACATATTTAATACCGTTTTAATAACATTTTTCTAATTGTTTATGTTTATGCCTCATGAATATATATTAATCGAATAAGTTGCTTTACCAAAGAATAAAAGAACTCGAGGATTACAAATCTGAGCATTTCATAACAAAACTGCGTTACTTATATAATGTTAAATGTAAAATAAGATGAAGACCAAAAAGATCGTACATGAGTTGAATCCACAATGCGTGAAGATCCATCTCCTTGACGATGATAAGAGACAAGTCTGTCTCATGCACTACAATATGCCAAACAGCCAGTGCTTGGTACGGTAATGACAACGGATGGAACGAATTCCGTGCCAGAACTGTGCAAAGACAGTGCTTCTACGCAGCTCTCGTAACGGCATACTCTTCGTTCTGGGGCGACACTCGTATCACGGCACTATTAATGCACCGCGATATAGCACACGGCCGTGGCAATGACACTATTAGCTCACCATAGCTATACGCGTGGTAGTGGCGTAGGCTAACATTAGCTAATGGGGAAGCTGTTTCCATAAAAATTATAAACGAATGTGAAAAATGACTAAACTAAGCAAGTTATTTATTTTGATTCGAAAATAGAAACACCGGCACGAAATAAAGATATAAGAACTCGATTTTATTATTTTCTATAATCTAGCTCTATGCGGCGATTTTTTCCATGAAAATTCGTTAATTATTTTCCTTAAGTACTTTATCATAAAAATATATACATTTATTATATATATATATATATTTTTTCTTCAATTTATCGTTACAAATTCATGCAATTAACAACATGTCATTTAAGAAATTGCACAAGGTGAAGTTAGGGTCGCATCAGCATGCATTTTTATTTTATAGTGTGACGGGGTTTTCCCGTTACAATCCGCAAGAAAGGGGTATATAGAACCAATAATACAGGGGTTATACAGAAGTTTAATCCGGAGTTATATCGGGGTACAAAATATCCGCGTGATTCGACAACGCGAAGTACAGAACAATAAATTTCCTATCCAGCGAGTATTTCGAAGCTGCGAGGCTGGGACTTTTTTGGGCGCCAGCTACTCAAGAAGTAGCAAAACCTAATAAACCACGCAACCCGGGGGAAACCCGGTGCAAGATAACCCTCGAAATTTCGAAATACTCCGTCGCTCGACTACTTCTAGCCGAGTGCGCCAATTAGAGTCGCGGGATACTGAACTCACGGCTTCTTTCTATATTGCCTTGACGCGGTATTACAAAAGGGTATACGACACGCCGCGAATGACCGGGGATCACCACCCGTTATACAATACAAATTATAATACGCGATATCACAAATGCGGCAGGGAACAAATGGGACGCTTTAGCGTATAAGGACTCACGTTCTCGCTTCCAGCAAGTCTGGATCTCGTTCAGTCCGTCTCTCTCTCTCTCTCTCTCTCTCTCTCTCTTCCGAATCGCTCCGTATAATCGCTTGCTCGGTTGCTCGCTAAATAGTCGCTAAGTCGCTGGGAAGAAGAATAGTAGTAGAGTAGGCCGTCTTCATGCTGGCTAGCTCATTATATAGGTTTGCTGGGGGTCTTCGGATCCCCTTAGATCCTCCTTGGGGCTCCTTGGTGGGGTAGGGCTATACGCTTCGGTATTGTTCGGGGCATCGATCGGTGGATTTCGGCGATCTTCCCTGATCGCCCCCTGTGGTGTGTCTAGAGGGGGTCCTCTGGATCATTTGAACTGCGGCGCGTGTCGCGCGCCGCGTTTTCCACGGCTCACCTGCAATTCCGCTGCGCATCTTGAGTTTTCCTCTCCATGGGCTCAGGGGAGGGGTGGAGGTCCTTCTCACACCCGAGAACCATCCTGTTCGTCTCCATGGACTATGGCAGCGGTCTTATCGTTGCAGGGCTCTGTTTCGTATCCTTCGGGCTTCAGGGTCTCTTCTTGCTCACTTCCCGACTCCTCCACCGTCGAGCCCGTCACGCTACCTCGGCGCATAGCTCGTCCGCGGACCTGCGGTCTTCTTATCCGCCAAAGGGGCGTCTTATGGGTTGCTTCTTCTTCAGCTCGCCAGTCTTATTCGTCAAACGGAGAGAGAGAAAAGAACGGGGGGGGGGGGGGGGGGGTGAGCGAGCCTTGTGACGTCACCACGTCACAATAGGTAATACATTATTTTATAAATAATATTTTTGGTTTATGACGGGTTGAAAAAAATATATACAACTCTTTTATACTTTTATAATCAGTGCGGTATAAGAATACAAAACGAAGAACTGTCCACTCTTATCAGGAGTAAAAACAATGTTTGGTACGCAAGGTTCGTTGTAAAATATAATCAAGCAGTTAATACATCAAATCACAGCACATAATAAATCACTGAAAGTATAATGATATGAATAGTAAGAAAAACATTTTCATTTGTTAGATGTTTATAAATTCAAATTTAAAAGTCCAAGTCACATTTAATATATTATTGTTTAACAAGGTGATTTAATGATGTTCCAAATAGGCGTGGAGAACTAGCTGGTACTTCTGTCAATGTAATTTCATTTCTGCGGATACAGTAAAAACACATTTACAATCTAAGCAAGGTTTCATTAGATCTGGTGGATTTTCCAAATTTTAGAAAGGGATAATGGCAGTAGTAGTTGGTTCAACGCCATGTGATAAACATATACAACAAGCAAAGCGACGTAAACGGATTTAAAATGTTCAAGATTATATAAATTACACTATTACACTTTTTTAATCCATGTAGCGTTTCTGTTCTTTGTAACCTACAAAGAGTCTTAAGGATGTAAAGCAATGTAAAGAAGTTTGGAAACAAAGAAGGCAGGCCTTAATCTCAGATAAAGGAACCTTGGATCTGTTGGGTATCATGATTACCGGCGTGCTGTATTAACGGATATGTCATGCAGTTTTAATTTTCAAAACGAGAACAATTTAAATAAGTCTGGAGTCGACACATTGGAAGAGAAATTCTTCCAGTGAAAAATGCTGTATGCAGTGCAATAGCAGCTTCGCATCCCCTTGATATTCCACAGATAATCTTCTTATTATATATAATAATTATATATAATTATATATTATTTATATATAATTATATATAAATCTTATCATTTTACTCAATTTACTAGAATCGAAATTATGAAATCTATTATGTGGTATTTTTGTAACTGCTACCATACAAATACGCGCGCGCGCACACACACTAACACGCACATACGAAATCCATCAAGATTAAAGGTACTATGTATGTATTGGAGGATGCGTACAAGAAGAAAGGACTATTACATGGAAAAATTGTAGAATTCCATTAGTAATTGATAATTAGATTATAAACATTTATATCCTTTTATCAGAAATTTATATAGGACAAAATTGCAGCACGCAGATGTGTAAATATCACGTTGCGATCTCATTTCATTTTGGCAGTTATACTTATATATAAGCATCCATCCAAGCATAAAGTTTGATAATCTTTAAACTATAAAATAGGTATGAAACATTAGACTTTTTGCTGGCGTTGGTCTATTTTATCATTTTTGGAACTTGTGAAGCATCTAGAACTATAACAACAAAGTACTTTATATTTTTACTCATTGTTTCCAAAGAAAATATTAAATATGAATAACTATGTTCATTTTATTATAAATGTATGAGTAAAGTTCAATCTACATAAATAAATATTTTCAAACGGAATTTATTTAACTTTTATCATTTAGCGTATTAAAATATATTACAAGATATATAAAAATATATTTTACTCTAGTTTTTTAAATATTTTAAATATTTTATATTATCATATTTAACTTTTACAAAAAGTAACAATATTTTTATAAGTAGGAATAATTTTTCCTTAATTAGTTAATATGTCTGTTCTTTTTAAGAAGAAGGTATTTATTTTTCCAAAGTAAGTTTCTACTTTATATTGACCATTAATTCCTCTAATCTTCTTGCTTTTCGTAGATCACTGCTACTTTTCAACTTTCCCATTGCGGCTTTATCGATGTAAGTTTTAATTCTTCGAAAGATATATAATATTATGTTATTAATAAAATTATTTTACATTTCTAATTAATTTGATCGTAAAAAATATATTTTTCAATGAGAAAGCATTGCGAGAAAGTTTTGTGAATCCATTGTTAATGTTGTACGTAGTGGTTGACTAGGTTCTCCTCTCCCTGCCGCATCTTTTTACCATTTTTGAGATTCAAAAACCGTGCACCAGCGTCGTCACCTTTAAAATTTACGAAATTTACATATTATAAATTTTTGCAAACATGATATTAATTAACTATTGAATTATGGTTGCTTGGGCAATAAATTAGACTAATCTGTGATGTGCTGCAATGTACGAAGACTAATGAATTTTTTTTAACATAATGAACAATAAATAGTACTTGAACTTACAGTTTTGTTAACATACTCGCTGCTTAAATTAGTCTGTATAACAAATAATATTTGCAAGATCTTTTCCTCTGATTTACCTGAACAATTTGTTCGTTCTTTTTAATTGTCGTATATAATTATCCAGATCTATCTGTTCCAAATTCTCCTCTAGGAAGGAATCAGGCATCATCTTATCTTATCAATAATATTTATATTCTGTAAAATAAATTGATTCGTTTACTAAAATATAAGTTATACTTTCATATATTAATTATAAACTTTTATTTACTTATTCACACCTGGATTACACGCACAATGAGTGAAATCCGACATTCCTTCAGTTTTTTAATACTCCCTCATAGAATACAGACTCATTAGTAACAGATTTACTGTCTTTGCAAAATAAAAGTGTACATTGCATCACCCATTATTTCCAGCTTCCCACAATAATTTTGTGATTCTAGCTAGTGTTGCTTGTGGTTAATAATCCATAAATTATCGACGACTGGAGTTACCAACAACTGATAACGTATGCAATCATACACGGCTGGTGTAACCAATAGTAGGTAACTCAAGACATATCAGCGACTGGAGTTGCCTGCGGTCGGTAACTCACGATATGCCGACAGTAGGTGATGCATGCGGTCGATAACTCATGGTATTATAACGGCTGGTAATGCCAATAGTCGGTAATTCATGAAGTGTCGACAGATGGCATTGCCAGCTATCGGTAATCCATCTCTTAGTTGTCTTAACTTAGTCTAACATCCTCCAAACTTAATTTAAACCAAGCTAACCCTAGTTACACCTAATCTGACTTAACCTGCCTTCGCTCAAATCTAACTCAACCTAACACAATCTAACTTTACCTGTTTTAAACATAAACAATTCAAACCTACGCTTTCTTATATCTAACCCAACATAACCGAGCAACCTACAAACATTCCCAAACATAACCCAACCTAACCTAATCTAGCGTAACCTAACTAAATCTATCGTAACCACTTTTCCATCTCGGGACGCAAGCAACCTTCGCAACTTTCCCAGGGATGAGGCTATGTAGTAAGCCTTCCGCAGTTACGGAATAGCAGAAATCCAATTCGATTGAACGCTTATTCACGAAATGTAATGTAATGATCGGCGGGGTCAAGCGGAGCGGTTCCGCCTCTTATACAGGAGCGTCTTCGGCGAAATGAAAACAAACAGTCGGAAAAGAATAAATCTTTACTAAAAAATCATATGGAAATCCGATATTTCGACGCGCATATAATGTACATCTAACTAAAACGTAACTCGAAAAATACGAAAGATAAGAGAAAATATTCTCCAATATTTGACATATATAAATCAACGGATGTAAGGAGAACACTTGATCTTGGGGTAGCGAGACCGGGGCGCTAGCCTGAAGTAATCGCATAACGCTGGTTCCGGGATGGTGCAGAGAGGAAATGTGATGGGTAGAGAGCAAAAAATAACAACAACGTAACTAGAGAGAGAAAAAAAGGAAAACTGTGGAAACATTGCATTAATTGAGAGGAAATCCTAGAAATATCAAACAACAGATTACATACCATACCATAAGGGCAAGGTACAACGAAATAGACGACATCGTGAGAGAAAATAAAAAATCGAGAAACTTAAAGAGAAAATAATAAATTAGATTGAATGAATCAATATCACTGATCCCGGCAAGCTTAATGGAAAACGCATGACTACGAATCGGCTAGAGTATAAGATAGATGCTGGTCGCGGTTCGAGTGGCCCTGGGAATCCCCCGCCCGCATTAGGGCAGGCAGTAGGATGGTAGAGGGCCTGCAGCCCCCCCCCCCCCAACTCCCACCCCCAGCGTGAGCGAGGCTGCTGTGCATATGCTGCTGTGAGGAGCTGCCGGCTCGCGATTCGGAATCAGCCCTGTCGAGTCCTGGCAGAAGATTAAAGGTTGAGCAAGCGGTTCGAAGCCCCTTGTCGATGACACAGAAAGATAGGGAAATAGAGAAGGATAATAAAAGCGTATATAAAGGAGAAAAAGAAAGCCCCGGAAGGAAATACAGACACGAAAGGACAAGCATCAGGAGCCGAAATAAGGGAACCAAGAAGAAAGAGCAGGATAATGGAATAGTTGATAAGAACCGATAGACCGATAAGAATAACGTCTACACTTTCGAATAGAAGAATAGGTAGCCACACATCAGACGTAATGATTGATATTATGAGGGAGGATACAGCAAAGCTAATGACATATTAGGAAACGTTAACGGGAAACATCAGGTATATAAAAAAAAACTGACATCAAACACTTGATGAAACTAGTGGCGAACGTTTACAGAAAAAAAATGAAGCAATTAAAGGAGCAGGAAGCATTCGAGGACAAGCTACGAGATGAGGAAACGCAGAAAAAATGACAGAAATACAAAAAGATGACGCAAGAAAATCGGGAGTGGGAGATATAATTCTGGAGTTTAACAAGAAAGCAGGTGTAGAGAACAAAGTAATGGAGGTAAAAGGATTTCTGAAAAAAGGATTCGGTATAAAGCCTACGAGTGCGAGTATAATGTCCCAACTAAGGGACATATACCCGTTGGATTACCAGAGAAGGAATAAAGGAGAACATAAGACGAACATTGAATGAAATCGAAGGAAAGCATGGCGGTATAAACGTCAAGTTGTTAAAACAAAAGTGGAAAGGCTACCAATTCGCGTTAGTTGAATGTGAACAGAAATACAGCAACGAGCAGAAGAAGGTAAAACTACTCAGAACAGCATTGACCTCTTGTCCCTGCTAAGTGCCACCAAGAGTAGAGAGATGCTGCAAGTGCCATAAACTGGGACATATCGGTAGAAATTGCGAAGAAGTCAAGGATAATAAGGAAACCTGCAGAAGATGCGGATTCCAGAATCATACGATGATTGATTGCATCGCGAACAAATCGAAATGTATCATTTGTAGCGAGGCAGGAAGAAACAATCCGTACACCAGATACGTTACCGGAGCTTTAATTGTCCGGTCTACAGAAAGGCCTTGATAGAAAAAAACGAGAAATGAATATGGAATTGAAAGTCCCACAAATCGATCTGAACAGATGCCGAATTGCGCAAGAAATCATGCAGAAAATGTAAGAATACTGACTGTAGAACGGTGACGCTCCGATATGGATAACCGGCGTTAATCGAAAATGTTGCACATATGGCACCACGTACTCGTCGACCGGTACCGTTTATGTTCGAAGAAACAAAAGTTAGAAGTTGCTACTTCTCGCCGAACAGGAACGGAAAGCAATCGAAGAATATATAACCGAAACTGAGGTTAACATAGAAAAGGGAAAGAAAGCAAGCAGAAAAATAATCGCTGGTGACCTGAACGAAAAATCGGTAATCAGGGGTAGTAAGAAGAACAACCATAGAGAGGAAAAGATTATCAAAGTGGCTCGAAGAAACGACCTAATCGCGACGAATCCGAAAGAAGGCTATACATACTTTAAGAACCAAAACAAATAAAAAATAGACATAACGTTGATAGGAGGTTGTATATACGCTGAGTTGAGTAAAGCAGAACTGTTTGAGATATTTTCAGCGTCGGACCATCAATACATACTACTTACCTTCCAAAGTACGAATTTCAAGAACAACGAAGACGGATTTGCAAGCCTCGATGGAAAGAAAGCGAACTGGGGCAAACCAAATAAATGATCGACTTATATAACATATAGATATTTATTTTCGTTTGGAGCGGATGATCCATTTTTAAGTAACTAAAACCTATGATAAGTATAATTATATAAACCAGTTTCAAATATTTAATTAAAACATCATGAAATGATATGAAATTAGATAGATAATTATTAGATAGATAAGAGATATTGTATTTTGAATTAACTAAAATATAAAATATGTATTAATATAATATTTGTACCAATTTGAAATATTTACTTGAAAAATTATGAAAGCATGTGGTCCAGCGAGTGGGAACTCGCGTATCGAGGTGAGGCTAGCGGCGCGTCTTTCGCCTTTAACATATGAAATAGTATACTGAACTAGTACAGCATGAACTTACAATTACGTGTGTTGTTCGTGTCTTACATTCATAACGTGTGTAACATGGATTTATGAATTCTTATATGTAGCAATACATGAGTCCGGATATATATGCAAGAGGCTTAAAACTAGAATACAGGTTCAGGTAAAGTCAGCTCCCTGAACTGGAAGGGTCCCCATTGAGGTGATGGGCTGCGGCTGCGCGGCTGTTAGCAGGACGGAATCCCCCGTGCGAGGTAGACAAGTGTGTTCATCTTTGGTGCGAGTGAGGCAGATATACTCATTAGTACGACTGAGACAGTAGTGCTCGTTGGTGAGAGTTAAACAGCGATGCCTGGTCTGAACGAGCCATGTATACTGGTCGGTCCGAGTGACACAGCGGTACTTGGTGCTTGTGAGCGCGTGCAGAAGTGCTTGCGTGAACGCTGCCTGTTGCCGGTTCTGCAGGCGAGCATGGCAGGTTGCCTGAGTCCAAGGGTTGATACTGGGGGTGCACACAGGCTCATGTGTGGAATGGTTACTTAGAAGGCTATACCGTTGCATGAATTTGTAGAACTCCCATTCCTTTCAGGAGCAGAAGCAGATAAGGATAATGCAGTGCATAGAACATTGCAAATAACTTACCTTGAATCGTTGAATCTCTTTAGATGGGCTGTTGTGTTGCATGATGCATTAGAACTCTAATGCATTGGCACGCAGACACTGCGAAACGCCATTACATTGCGAGCAACTGTAGGATTCATAGGATTCATAAGTATCGATGCAATAGAGTTCTAATGCTTCATGCCATGCGATAGCGTGTCTCATTTCATTATTTCAAAATAAGTAATCTGTAACGTTCCATGCACATCGCTATCCATATCTACTTCTATATTTGATAAGATTGTGACATCTATACTTCCATGCAGCAGGCTGGCCCTTCACAATGTCTGCTTGTTAATACAGTACTGTTCTAATGCTACACGCAATGCCATGGTGCATTCCAATTCAGTGTTTCATAGTAAGTAAGCTGCATTCTTTTATTCATAACATTATGCTTATCTGCTTTAGTTCTTCAAAAGAATGTGAATTATGCAGATGCATGCAAGAGGCTGTCGCTTCATAGTGTTTGCGTGCGAAAGTAATGACGTTGTAATGCTCCATGCAATGCGGTGGTGCATCTCATTCTGTCGTTCCAAAGTAAGTAAGCTGTAATCCTCCATGCTTAGCGCTACACTTATCTGCTTTGCTTCACAAATGAATGTCAATTTTACAGTTACATTCAGCGGGGTGGCAATTCATAGTATCTGCGTGTCAAAGCAATAGAGTTTAATATTCCACGCAATGCGATAGCACATCTCATTTCAGCCTTTCAAAGCAATCAAGGTTTAATTCTGTATGTATAGAATTATGCTTAGCTCCTTCAATTCCTCCAAAGAATATGCACTATACAGTTCCATGCAACCGGATGGCGCTTTATAGTGTCTGGGTGTCAATACAATAGACTTCTAATGTACTATGCAATGCGATGGCGCACCTCATTTCATTGTATCAAAGTAAGTAAGCTGTGTTCTTCTATGAATAGCATTATGCTCATCTGCTTCTACACCTCAAAAGAATGTGAATTATACAGTTCCATGTAATGGGATTGTGCATATCATTCCAACCATTCAAAGAATGAAAGGTGTAATCTTTTATGCATAGCATTACGCTTAATGCATTGATAAGCGGCGACCTAAGAGACATTTGAAGCCTGAGCACCTGCAACGAATTGGCATCTTAAATCCCAGTTCCCCGCCGGTCATATTCGTTTGTTTTAGGTCACTGAATAACGAAATAAAATATTTAAAACGTTATATATTTTTGTTAAATAGAACATTTTATTTGCATATTCATCATATACAATTTAACGGTAATTAGAAAAAGAAGATGGAAATTTTTAATTTATATTAATGGAGAAAAGTACAGTTTCTTATTTCATGGTGGATTAATGCATATACATAACGTAAACAGAAGGCAAATGTTTTAATACTTGAAGCAAGTATTTACAATGTCCAAGATGTGAAAGTACTATGCATTCAGCACACATAAAGTTGCTTTCGCTTCTTTTTTTACCAGCAGAGCAAACTTTAAAGGACGTCGTACGAATCAGTTTTTTCCCTTATCCAAAAATTCTGGTAACTTTATTATTCGTCATATGATCCGAAAGTCCCTGGGGCTGTCAAATATTGGTGTGCGAGGTGTAGGAATATGTACAGAAGTACTTGAATTGTTAGAAAGAGTAGTAATAGAGGTATCAGTTAGTACATCTTGTATATTTGCGTTTCCCTCGATCCAAGAACGTCTATCAATATGTAAAAATTGTTTATATTTTATAATGTTGCCATTCAATTCAATATATAATCTAAATGCAATAAACAGTGCGCAATTTAAAAGAAACAAGACTGTCTTCTTTGTCCAGTTCACCGTTTTTCTCATGATGGAATAATATGATAAATAATGATCTGCCAAATCTGCAGCCATCATATATTTATTATATTCTATGACGGAATAAGGTTTTATAATTTCTTGTTTTGTTTTCCTGTGTATTTTATTTGTTTTAATTAATTTTCCCGAATGTATCGTGGAAACCATGTGTACGACATTCTGTTCCGGCTTCCACGCCTTTACTATAACTTCACCCATTCTTTTACATTTATAATCTCCAGTTTTCAATCTGAAATGCAGTAAAGACTCAGGAACACCCCTATTTACTCTAATTGTACCACAAACTCCTGTACCATTTATCATGAGCAATTCTGCAGTTTTAAAGCTATTATACTAGTTGTCCATGTATAAGTGGTGTCTCAAACATATATTTTTATCAAGTAATGACATAATACTTAATAATGACATAATACTAATAATATATCTGGCCCAATTTATTGCCTTCCGCACAGTACATTTCTATATTGGTAACATATCTGGTTCTAGCTTCGCAAAGCATACGGCAAAGTAGGCCGTACTTTATTATTTTTGCCGGATTGTATGTTTTTATAGACAATTTTCCACGCCATGGAATAATGGATTAATCAAGCGAAAGTTCTTTCCTGGGTGTGTATACAGATTTAAATTTATCTAATAAGTAGCTCAAAATGGCCTGAATCTTAGCGAGCTTATTAGAATCGTTTATTGTTTGATTCTTTGAAAAATGCCACATCCTACAAATCTGGCGAAATCTCTTGCATGGCATTATTGTGGAGAACGATGGTGTTCTCATGTAAAATTCGGAGAACCAGTAATTATTTCTTACATCTTTCTTTATCTGACCCATCATTATAATTATACCAAGAAATTTTTTCTTCTCGGCTAGAGTAATATCACATCACTTTGATATTTTTTCCTCTCGCTCATCTTGTCCTTATCTTTCTGGTAAAACATGTTGGATTCATTGATCATTAATTGAAACAAATCATTGCCAATAAACAATTCGACGATTTCTTTTACGCTTTTCTTATCAATAGGAAAAATTTTTGGGCCTGACACACCTGTAAAATCTGATGCGGTAGGAATTTTATCAACATCTGACACAATCGATGGAATCATCGGAATCGCTTGAATGCTGTAGTGAAATGGCTCTTAATCTTATTCTTGAACCCACATCACTATCGCTGTCCTCGACTTTTATATCAGAATCTTCTGAATATACCGAATGTAGGATAGAGAGTCAGCAATATACTCATCAATAATATCACTCATATTATGTGGGTAAAAAGTTACAAAATAATAAACCTTGTTATACTGGTAAACTAGAAGCGTAAGCGTACGAAACAGAAAATGACTATGGAATGAACTGTTCCAGAATAATTCTTGCTTTGATTGTTTCTAAACTATCGTATAAGTTTTATATTTTGGGCATAAAAAATGAAGATCGACATAACCATGGCAAGTACATACAAATCGATGTACAAGATACTCAAACCAGCAAAAAAATTGCACATCATCGTGGGATCAGCGCACAAGCGTCAGACTCAGAAACCCACGTTTTCGCGGGGCTAGCGCTCAAGTGACATACTCAAAAACCCGCGTTATCACAATACGATGGTGCATAGCATTTCATCGTATCGAGGTAAGTAAGGAGTATACTTCGATGCATAGCATTATGCTTATCTGAATTTTAAGAGAAAGTAAATGCTAGAGTTCCTTGCAACTTAATTGCGCCTCACAGTGTCTGTGTGGCAAATAAATGGTGTTCTAAAAAGCACCATGCATTGCAATGGCCCACCTGATGTCAACAATTCGAAGTAAGTAAGCTGTAATCTTCTATGGATAGCATTATGCTTATCTGCCTCTGCACTTCAAAAGAATCTGAATTCTACAGTTCCATGCAACAGGGTAGCGTTTCATAGTGTCTTCTTGTCAAAACCATGGAGTTCTAATGCTCCATGCAATGCGACTGTGCATTTCATTTGTACGTATAGATCTTAATAAGCTGTAATCTTCTATGCATAATGTAGGAAACTCATTAATTACAGACAATTGCAAGGTTTTTTAAATCATTAAATAGTTCCTTTCAACTGAGATATTACTCCATGGACTGCTAATGAATAACTGCTGCATCGTTTTAAAACATACACACGAAATCTCATTTATTCCGCACATTCTAGAATATTCCACGCACCTAACATTTGAAACTTGAATTATTGATTAGTTTTTAAATTAAGATAATTTCGTTAGCCTTCACTCGGCCGCCCTGCATGAACATTCGTTCAGAATGCCTTCATTCATATCGTCTTCGATTTGAGATAAATATCATACATATCTTCGATCCACAATTTCATAGAATCTGCTGACGTAGATGTTTGTAGGGGTCCTTCTCCTTCCCCTACCTTTCGAACTACAAATTGTTGATTGCGTAAAACGGATGCCAAGATGACCTTTAAGACGTGAATGTGTCCCAGAGAGAAAATGAAATGGTGACGTACCAATACTTCGATGTATTGTTAATTTCAAACATTGTTGATCTACATCTAAATGCTTACATCACTCGCAGAGCTTAGGTGCAGCTAAGTCACGCTTGCTTCTTCAGGCGTGACAAAACTTCAGCTGTAGTAGTAGATCTTGTAGCATAGAGCCATGTAAATTTTGTAAAAGCATCTACCACTACAAATATGTACTGATACCTTTTTTTTTGTTGATGGCAGTGATCCAAGATGATCGATATGAAATGTATCAAAAGGAATACTTCACTTTTCAATCGTATTTAAATTACACTCCTACTTTCCCTGTATCCTTTCGGCTAAGATGCATGCAACACAATTTCTTACCACCTTTCCAACTTGCTGCCGAAGATTTGGAATCCAATAACCTTTACGTACGATAGCTTCAGTCTTGACTTTTTCCTTATTTCCTTATTGCCTTATTTCATGTATCTGCATCCGACATGACACTACTAGTTGAACCTCCAGACTTTCTGTACCGAAAATTTCCCCGTAGAACATAATCATTCGTCTTGTTTTGTAGTACCAAATCTCGAAGTTTCATTACAGTCTCATATTCTTCCTGTGTTTTATACAAACGTGCTGTAAGACTTGCATCAGATTCACCAATTAGGAAATTTGTAGGAGGAGGATTTCTACTAAGCGCATCTACATGTATCATGTTGTTTCCTGGACGAGGCTCTATCCGGTAATCAAATTCTCCTAACGATAATGCCCATCACGAAACTCACACACAGAGATATTTTTTATTCATTGTAAGAGTAAAAGCTCGGCAATCAGTAACAATAACAAACGAAATTCCTAATAAATGAACTCCTAATTTCTTCAATGCTTTTGCCATTGCTAAAACTTCAAGTTTATAGCTACTGTATTTAGATTCAGCAGAAGTTGTCCTACCACTAGAAAATAATATACAGGCTGAAAAGGTTGATCTTCGTTAATCTTTGAAATAAAATCGCTCCGTACCCTAACGCAGAAGCATCTGTATGCAACTCCATCTCTACTTCTATTTGATACACATTCACCATTGGTTTCTCACTCACTAAAAGTTTAAGTCATATGAATGCTTCCATTTCAGACGTTCGAAAACAGAACTAACATTCGCTTGCAGAAGGTTAGATAAAGGTCGCGCAATTACAGGGTATTCATGAATAAATTTACGAAAATACCAGATAAGTCCAAGAAAACTTTGTATTTGTTTAACATTTGTCGGCTCTGGAAATCGCCGGACTGTATCAGTTTTAGTGAGGGGCGAACATAACCATTGTTGATTACATTCCCGAGGAATTCGACAAAAGTTTGCAAAAAACAACACTTTTCCCAACAAAATATTAAGCCTGCTCCGCTCGCTATAATTCAAAGGCTTTCAAGAGTTTTGATCCCACTTTCAATATCATTTCATGAAATAATCGAATCATCTATGTATGCTAAAACTATTCTCTCTCAAATAAGATCTCTAAATATGGTATTTATAAATCTTTGAAAAACTGCTGGAGAATTACATGAATCAAAAGGGACTCGTAAAAATTCATAGTGATCATCTGGTGCAATAAATGCTGTATACTTTCGACTTGCTTTATCCTATCGCACGTGAAAGAAACCGTTTTTCAAGTCAAGAGTACTGAAAATGCGCGCGACTTGTGACAAATCTAATTGATCTTCAATCAATTGTAACGGATACCTATCTTTAAGAATCTTCTTCTTAATTTGTCGATAATCCACACATAATCTAAACGAATCATTTTTCTTCCGAACGAGAACAACCGGACTCGCATAATCAGAAGTAGATAACTGAGCGACTCCAGCCGCTATCCACTGTTCTATCTGCGCATTAACAATCTCTTTTTGCAACGCTGGCAATTGTATCGCCGATTAATATACAGATATCGCCTTTCAATATTAAATTCATTGCAATTTCACGTTCAAAGGTTTTGCTTGGCTTGTAATTACTAACACGATAGATTCTATCGTCACTCACTAATTAGGATCTAATACATGAGTCACATCAACTTGATTTACTTATAACACGTCACTCGTTACATCTATTTTAAATATTTCTGGTATAATATTTTCTCTTTCAACAATTTCGCGCGTTACTTTCGGTAATGGACGAATGTTTACTTTAGCACCTTTAATGCTGACATCGGTTACATTTAAGAAATTCGTTCCTATTAACAGCTTGTGTCGAACAATGGTATCAGAGATTCTGCTTGAAACTCACCTAATGTTGTATTATTCCTTGAACCTTTGAAAAGTAATTCATTGCATCGTAATTGCGGAGAACCAAGCTTAATATACTCGTCTGTGCGAATTAAACTAAAATCACTTCCTGAATCCATTAATGCTTTGATTTTCGCATCCGTTAAGTAAAACATTTTTGAGATAATTTCGGTACGATACTCCTAATGTCACGCAGCTCCTTTCACTCGCTTTAAATTTCTTGGGACATTTGACGCAATATGTACACGTTCTTGACATATAAAATATTTTACACCACGATCTTTCGTCAGACAATTCACGCTAATATGATCGTGCCCACCACAACTATAACATCGTACAATATTACCGGTAAACTCGCTTATCTCACCCACATTGACTACCTCCTTTCGTTCATTTCTATCGAAACTGTCTTCACACTTCTCAAACTTTGTTGACATCTGCACACCCAACAAACCTTGATCTCGAAGAATTACCTTTTCAAACGTTATCGAAAGTTGATCGGTTGTTGTAAACTGTTGAATACGGGCCTGGTTCCGGAGCATTTCATTGGGGATGCCGTCAATCAGGTATTCAAGCATTTCATGGTCGTTGATTGGTACTCGACTTCGAAGAATCATCTTCTCGTGAAAATATTCATGAAATGTGTCGTTCCTCTTCCATAATCGCCCGTCAAATTCCTTGCTTATTTCAATTTTGCTTTGTGGATGATAAAACGTAACTTTTAATTCTTCCTGCGTCGGTTGAATGGCATAGTTATATATTCTGGTTTAGGATGAAACCATTCAAGTGCTTTTCCCTTCAGTCGCATACCGATAAGTAATCGTGCAATGTCATCTTCCAATTTATATATCGTCTACAACAATTTGATCTGCTTCCCCCAAATTTCACTATCACTAGATTTACCATAAAATTTACGAAGTAAATTTGAAACTGCCGAAATATTCGTTCGCGGCTAACTAAATTGAGATAAAACACTGCATTCATTGCCATTATTCAATGCCAAGAGATTGTCACCGCCACTATCAACATCATATTGTTCACTTCGAAAATTACGCGTCGATCTTCGCTGCTCATTTTCCAAATGTTGCTCAACCTGTAATTGAATGAATTCGCATCGCATCTAACTCAAGGCGCAACGTGGCTAACTCACCTTGTGCTAATTCTTCTTCTTTTGAAAAGAAATCAATTTCTCGTTGCAGTAAATTCATTGCTGATTGCACGTTTGATGATACATCAACACACGATCCTCATTTTTTTCATGAACTTCTTTTAGCTTGTCATTTATCCACGTTCCGTCTGAGTCAACATCCATCAAACGGGAAATTAATTTAGCTGCGGAACCAGCAGAAGGTTGTTTATGCTCCATTAATATCTCTTTTAGCGCAGTATCTGTGATTTTACTCAAATCTTTCATTGTGAAAATTTTCACTCGATACTCGCGTATAAACTCGAATTGTCTCTACACAAAAGTTTAATTTTCGTTCTCGCACTATCTCTCCAAACTGCACTCACGTCGCATGAATAACTTCTCGAACGTTCTAGACCTTCAAGGAATTTTCTCCAACGTCCTGTCTTCAAATACTCGATAATATTCCAATCTTTAGAACGTATCCGATTTAATGCTAGAATGTCCTCTTGATAATTACCACGCCTGAGGTCCACAAATTGTAGGAAACTTACTAACTAAAGACAACTACAAGATTTTGTATATCATTAAACAGTTCTTCTCAACTGAGATATAACTCCAAAGAATGCTAATGAACAACAGCTTCATAGTTTTAAAATATTCACACGAAAAACTCATTTATTCCGTACACTCGGTATCGCTCGCAATCTGGAATATTCCAGGTACATAACATTTGAAACAAGAATTATTCATTAACCTTTAAATTAAGATAATTTAATTATCCTTCAATAACATTAAGCTTGTATGCTACTACAAATCAAAGGGATGTGAACTCTGCAGTTCCTTCAAACGGGATGGCGCTTCACCGTGCCCTCGTGTTAACACATTGGAGTTCTAGTACTCCATGCATTGCAATGGCGTATCTCATTTCAATGGTTCAAAGTAAGTAAGCTGTAATCTTCTAAGCATATCATTATGCTTGTCCTCTTCTACACATCAAAATAATGTGAATTCGACAGTTCCATGCACGGTATGGTGCTTCGTAGTGTCTGCTGGTCAAAAGCAATGGTGTTCTAAGGCTGCATGCAATGTGATGGTGCATTTCATTTCAACATTTCGAAGAAAGTAAGCTATAATCTTCTATGCATAGCACTATGCTTATTTGCTGGAGCTCTTGAAATGAATGTGAATTATGCAGTTCCATGCAACAGGATGGCGGTTTAAAGTGTCCGTGTGTCAAAGCAATGGTGTTCTATTTCTCCTTGCAATGCGATGGCGTAAACCATTTCCACGATTCAAAGTGAGTTAGCTCTAAATTTGTACGCTTTGCATTTTGTTGATCTGTTTCTACAGATCAAAAGAATGCGAATTTTACAGATAAATGCATCGGGATGGCGTTTCATAGTGCTACGTGTATAAGCAATAGAGTCCTAATGCTACATGCTCTGTGGTGAAGTGTCTCATTTCAACGTTCGAAAGCAAGAATGTTGTAATGCTCTATGTATCGCATTATCCTTACATACTTCGACACTTCAAACGAATGTAAGTTCGACTGTTCCTTGTACCGGGCTGGGGTTTCATATTGTCTGCTTGTCAAAACTGTAGTGAGCTACTGCTCCACGCAATGCTATGGCACATATAATTTCTACGTTTAGCACGTTGACGCCGGCCTGCACCACAGGTGGGTCACACGTGTCTATTTCGTGGGCCGGCGTGCATCACGATGGGTCGAACTTATAGTTCACAAAGTAGATAGTACAAAATAGTATTATTTTTCAATTCTCAGTATTATAAACAGACATTCAATATTTAAAACATAACAAATCAATACTATAAACCTAGCATAATTATTTAATATTTTTATCTAATTTTTCAAAACATGTTAAGTATAATTCTGGATGGCCCTTACATCGGTTAAAACAGGCTTCAACTCTTATCGCCTTATTCGTGGCATACTGGCTACCATTTATTCTAGACATACATTTATAACATTCTTTACATCGCTATCTCGTTTTTCTCGCACGTTCTTGGAATGACCGCAGAAAATGTGTACGTTTCTTGGGCACTGCTTCAGTTTCAGATGACGTTTGTTCACCGTAATGATCCACTATACTAAGGAGATAATCAATAATTTTTTCGCGGAAGTTTAATATTTTCATATCTTTGGTACTTCATTTTCTATGTATATAACAGGCATTGACGAGAGAAGCCCCGCATACTAATTCGATAACTATTTTTCTATACCACTTTACTGTTCTGCGTAATCAACTGTGATAAGAAGACATCTGGTCGGATGGTCAAACCCCTTCGTAATTTTGTTATAAAGGAACACTGTATCCGGCTTTAACTTATTTTTACTAATCTGGAAAATAACACATTTGTGGTTTTCAGAAGTGGCTAGCATGCATACCGGCCTCTTATCCGGTCACTTTAAAAATTTAAAGCCTCTCCGATTTTGAAAATACATAAAGCCACTCCGCTGCAGTTTCCGTTTGGCCTGCAGTGGAAGAAATTTTTTATTAATTTTAACTTTACCATAAATAAATGTTATTTTTTGCAGAAGATTCTCGGCCAAAGGGACACAAGTATATGAACTATTTGCGTATAATACGCGGCTCTCAAATAATAATTCATCCTCCAACGTCATAAATACATCATGCTCATGTGTTTTCGCTAATCTGGTTGCATTATTTCCGGCGTAAATAAGAATGTTATGTGTGTATCCTTCCAGAAGGCACAGTTTACAAAGTTTTATACTATATTTATGCCGCTTTGGAATCATGATTTTGTCAATTACAATGTTTTTACCGGATTTAACACGTAGAGTGCTACGTCAGCCCCAGGGACTGACAGTGAACTTCCCGTTCAGGCGGCGTAAGTCCCTGGGGACTAACAATCAACTTTTCGTTTGGACAACGTAGATTCTAAGGACTGACAGCGAACTTCTTGTTTGATCGACATCGGTGCATGAGACTGACATTGTAAAGGGTTAAATTATTAATAGCAATTAAATATTTTTGCCAATATTTAATGAAGTTTATTAAAACATGTTAAACAAAGATGTGGCTGTGATTTGCACATATTACAGTATATAGTAAATTTCTTCGTCATTTTCCTCGCTAACTGGCGTCCGAACATTTTTGTGCTTATGCTGTAACACTCAACACAATATTTTCGTACTTCATGCGCCTTTCCTTCCTTCTAATGAAATTTGTGAATTCGTCTACTTGTGTCGGCCCTAATTGGAGTCTTCTAATGTGAACGTTGTGTGAGAACATTTACCAATTGGTTTCGAAATGTTGTAATTGACATCTTTCTTCCTGTTACATTTTGGAACATATGTAACGCATTGCAATATTCAAAAGAAGGTCGAATGCCAATTTTCTATACCATTTTAGTAACCTTCTAAGTGTACTGCTGTAAGCACCCATTTGATCAGACAGATCAATCGCTATTTTACCTTTATTATAATCAATAATAATTTTTGGTTTGCAGGATACCCCTGTTCTTGTTATTACGGATTTCATTTCGTCAGAATGCTTGATCGAAAGAACTAAAACATCCCTCTTGTCTTTCCATTTCTTGATTGTAATCTCTCTACTGTTGTCTTGAGCAATGACTTCTCCGCGTCGCAGTTTGCCTGTCACAGCTCTATTTGGATTGCCTCTTCGATTTGGTGGAAGAATACCAACCAAATGCGTATTTTTTGTTATGAGTTTGTTTGATAAATCCACACCCGTATAATAATTATCCGTGTATAAAGTATGGCCTTTGTGAAACACATTTTCACATAAATTCATGACAACATTTGTGGGTGTTGTATTTTTTTATCCAATGATTTGCCGGTGTAAATGCAAAGATTATATGTGCAATGATTATCACAGCACAATTTAAGATGTGGCGGCACTCGCCACTAAAGGGACAGCACCGTTTACACTTTCCTGAATGTAGTCGATGACACATCCTTTCCAGTATATAGAAGTTCTGAACTGTCCCTAATATCTCAGCGTCTAAGGCAGAGCCTGCTAGGTAGCCTTACTGATGAGTCCACTAGCAGGCCCAGGACGAAACGTTCTTCCCCTCTCTTCTCCTTCTTTCTTTCTTCCTACATCTTTACACCACAGCAAACCGAAGCAGCGCAGCTGCTTCAAAGTATTTTTATCCCATATCTATGCTTTTTTTGTTTCATGTACTGTCTGAATATGATCCGTCCACGGAATGGTATTACTGTCTCATCGATGCATAATATTTCAACTGGATCATAATACTTATTAAAATTTATATTTAATTCTTTCATTAAAAATTCAACCTTTGAGAGACGATTGGAAGCATCCACTTTTGTATTGTCGACAATATGCAACATTCTCAACTGAATTTGAAATCTGTTTTTACTCATAACTTTCCGCGGGAATGTTTGAATAAACAATGTATCCTTAAACCAATACAGATACAAAGATCGGAGCTTTACCAAAATCATTCACAAAACCACTCCAAAAAACTTCTTTATTTCGTCCTCATCTGTTGGCACCTACTTTTCAACATGTTTGGAAGCAATTGTACTTTGTGTCGCATAAATATTTGTTTGTTCGCTTATATGTTGAAATAGTTTAACCGTCACATAAAGGGCGTAAAAGTCTTCCACTGTGCTATAATTTGACATTCGTTCATGAGCGAGTTTGGTACCACGGGGACTTGAAAAAGGTATAATATTTGGCTGGTTGCATCACCGATCAAACCAATGACTTGGATCACTTGTTTCAGTATTTTTTAGTGAACCACTAGATGAACTGTAACTATCTGAAAATGCTAGTGGTATTACACGCCGAAATTTGCATGGTACAAATGGCTTACACGACGAGTCATTATCTGTTCGCCCTCTCAACATTTTTAGAATGTATGTGTTTATGTATTCCTCGTCTACACTACAAATGAATGTAAATGTGGCACTTCCTTGCTAGGAAATAGCGCTTCCAGATGTCTGCGTATCGAAGCAATAGAGTTCTAATGCTTCTTAAAACGCGATATCGCATTTCACTTTTATGTTTCATGATAAGATACAATATTCATTGCGATGTGTTATGTATTCATCGTCTACACTTCAAAAGAATGTATGTGCAACACTTCCTTGCTATGAAATTGCGTTTCCAGATATCTACGTATCGAAGCAAGAGAGTTCTAATGCTGCTTAAAACACGATATCGCATCTCATTTCTATGTTCGTGATAAGATATAATATTCATTCCGAAGTGCTATGTATACCTCGTATACAATTCAAACGAATGTAAATGCGACACTTTCTTTCGACAGAATCACATTTCTAAATGTCTACGTATCGAAGCAATCCAGTCTTTCCATCACATCTTGTCACGAAACGTAGAAACGAGATGCGATATCGTGTATTATGAAGCATTTGAACTCTGTTGCTACGATATGTAGATATCCAGAAACGCTATTCCATAACAAGGAATTGTGGGCTTTACATTCTTTTGAAGTGTTGACGAGATATACGTAAGGCGTTGCGTTGAATATTACATCTTATCGTGAAACAAATAAATGAGTTGCGCTATTGCATTTTATGAAGTATTAGATCTATATTGCTTCCACACGTAGCCATCTAGAGACGCTATTCCATTGGTATTACATCATATCATGAGACATAGACATGAGATGCAATATCGCGTTTTATGAAAAATTAGGAATGTTTTACTTCGATACTTACACATATAGAAACGCTATTCTGTTGCAAGGAAGTGAGGGATTTACATTCTTTTGAGTTGTAGACGAGATCTACATAACGCGTTTCATTGAATACTACATCTTATCATGAGACATAGGAACGAAAAGCGATATCGCGTTCTCTGAAGCACCAGAACTCTATTGCTTCGTCACGTAGACATCTAGAAACGCTATTCCGTAGCAAGGAAAGTTGGGATATACATTCTTTTGACGTGTAGATGTAGATACAAAAGCGCGTTGCATCGAGTATTGCAACTTATCATGAAACATTGAAATCAAATGCGTCATCGTCACAAATGTAGTATTAGAACTCTATTTTTAGAATTTACATTCTTTCGAAGTGTAGTGTGACATCAGACGTAGCGCCTGCCACCCATCAGCCTCTTCGCCGCCTTCAGCATCAATCCCTGCACGCAAGCAACCTGCTGCACGCCTGCAGATCCAGCAACTAGCAGTGATCGCGCGCCCACAGGTGCACGCGCTCTTTCGCACCTACGAGCACGTCTGTCTTGCTCGCGCTAATACGCGCCGCTGTCTCGCTCGCATCAACGGGCACCTCTGTCTTATTCGCGCCAATAAGTATCGCTGTCTCGCTTCTTCCAACGAGCAGCTCTGTCTCGCTCGCACCAAAGAACAGCTCTGTCCCGCTCGCTCCTATACGCATCACATTCTCGCCCCAGCCACGAGTATCCACCCCTCCCTTGCATAGAGGTCTCTGTCCAGATGCATGAAGACGCAGCTCATCACTGGAATGGGAACTGTTCCAGTTCAAGGAACCTACATTGCCAAGACCTATATATTATTTCTAGTGTTATATCTATCCACTTTTATTGTACTCCCAGATGTAAGTACTCATGACACATATTGTATCACACTTCAACACACACGTAATTCTATGTCGGTACGTATAAGATTAGATATTAAGACGCACCTGCGCCAGCGACATGCGCAGTTAGCGCCACCACGAGCCACGAGTCCCCACTCGCTGTACCACGCGGTCCCCACTACGAGCGACCGCGACCGAAGCGCGAACCGAGGAGGTCTGAGACGCGACTCCAGAGAGTCAGATTACATCGAGATTACACTCCGAGGAGTTGAGTCCTCCAGTACCATTTCATATGCTCGAGCCATTAGCCACATAAATGTTTACATGTTCATTCCCATATCTACTAGTTCGTAAATCTAGTATATCTAAATACTATTTCTCGCGTTTAATACAATGCTTAAGTACGAATGCTTCCACGTGTCTCTTCCATACTGCTGGGTTGCTTTCCATCAGCTCGAATGGGTATAGAACTCTGCATTGCAGAGTTGCGGTAGAGCGGACCGCCGCATATCCTTCCGAGCATTGTCTGTTAGTACAGAAAAACTTGGTGAATGGGACGTGATCCCGGTTCGCGAAGCACACGACGCGCTGGTAGGAAAAATTTCCTTCGTTCCCGTACGTGGGTAACGTACCCCTGGTCCCCATATACCACCGACATGTCTTCTTCGCACCGCTTCAGCCGCAGATCTCCGAAGTCTCCTGTTTCCGCAGCAGAGATTGCTGCGTTATCCACGGTTCCTGATGCATCCGCTTCGCATCCGAGCCGCTGTTTCCAGCATCA
Source organism: Xylocopa sonorina (assembly GCF_050948175.1). Taxonomy (NCBI): domain Eukaryota; kingdom Metazoa; phylum Arthropoda; class Insecta; order Hymenoptera; family Apidae; genus Xylocopa; species Xylocopa sonorina. The sequence goes on along the minus strand of NW_027490108.1, from coordinate 1,544,057 downwards.
CTGGAAGCTGATATATCAGCCTCCATCAACAGGCCAACATCTACTTCGATAACAGCCAACGATCCACGGCGAAAGTACTACCATGGTATCGAATACGACACCAGCGAAAGGTAGGATTTACTACTACTATTATCCGCGAATCGCAGGTGTTTTGCCCCTACCGCGTAAGCTGAATTAGTCGGACCCGGTCGTATCGCGTTTCCGCAGACCAAATCTCAAACAAAAAGGCTAGTGTCGTGAATCTTCCGGATAAACGGAAAGTTATTTCGCCGGACCTGACAGTAGATGCAGATATACAAAACGCGTTGCATTGAACATTACAACCCCATTGCTTCGACACGTTGACATCTAGAAACGCAATTATTTTGCAAGGAAGTGTAGATATTCACATGCATCTGAAGTGTAAAAGCAGATAATCGTAACGCGTTGCGATGAATACTACATCTCGTCTACAAACTTTGAAATGAGATCCGACATCGCGATGAATGAAATACTGGAACCTTATTGCTTCGTCAGGTACACATTTAGAAATACTATCCCTTAGGAAGGAAGTGCATGGTTCACATTCTATTGATGTGTAGACGAGATACACATAACGCGTTACATTGAATATTATATCTTATCATGCGGCATTGAAATGAGATGCGACTTCGCATTGAATGATGCAATAGGACTCTATTGCATCGAAAAGTATACATCTTATAATGCCATTCCTCTATAAGGGAGAGTAGTGCTCACATTCTTTTGAAGTGTAGAAGAGACAAACATAACGCTTTGAATTGATTATTACACCTTACATTAAACACTGAATTGAGATGCAACATCGCGATTCAATCTCTGTTTCGCTCTGGCATCGCTGTTTCAATCTCAACGACAAGCACTACTGTCTCACTCCCACTAATGAGTATATCTGCCTCGCTCGCACCAAAGACAAACACCCTTGTCTACCTCGCACGGGTGACTTCGTCTTGCTGAAAGGGACAGTCGCAGCCCATAACCTCGATGGGAACTATTCCAATTCAGGGAGATGACTTTAACGGAACCTGTATTCTACTTTTGAGCCTCTTATATACATATATATATATATATATATATATACTATATCCGGACTAATGTATTCCTGCATATAAGAATTCATATATCGAAGTTACACACGTTGAGAATGCAAGACACGAATAACACACACGTAATTGTAAGTTCATGCTATACTACTTCATTATACTGTTTCATAAGTTAAACGCGAAAGACGTGCCACTAATCCCACCAGGAGACGCGAATCCCCACTCGCTGGGCCGCATGCTCCTCGCAACGATCCCTTAATCCCCCACTCGCTAGACCACATGCTTTCATGATTTTTCTAGTAAATATTTCAAATTGGTATAAATATTAATACACATTTTATATTTTAGTTAATTCTAAATACAATATCCCCTTAAGATAGTCCATTACATCTAAAATCCTATCTAATTTCATATCATTTTATAATGTTTTAATTAAATATTTGAAATTGGTTTATATAATTAAACTTACCATATATTTTAGTTACTTAAAAATAAATCATTCAATTCGCTTTTTCTCCATCGAGGCTTGCAAATCCCTCTTCGTTATTCTTATAATTCGTACTTTAGAAGGTATGTAGTACGTATTGATTGTCCGACGCTGGAAATACCTCAAACACTTCTGCTTTACGCAGCTTAGCGTACATGCAATCTCCTATCAAACTTATGTCTATTTTTTATTTTCTTCGGTTCTTAAACTATGTATAGTCTTCTTTCGGATTCGTCGCGATTAGATCGTTTTTTACAGTCATTTTAATGATCTTTTCCACTCTATGGTTGTTCTTCTTACTATCCCAGATTACCGATTTTTTCTATCAGGTCCCCCGTGATTATTATTCTATTTGTTTTCTCTTCCTTTTCCATGTTAACCTCAGTTTAGTTTATATATTCTTCGATTTCTTTCCGTTCCTGTTTGGCGAGAAGTAGCAGGTTATAGCTTTCGTTCCTGCGACCATTGCATGAGCGATTCCGGTCGATGAGTATGTGGTACCTTACGTGAAACATTTTCGATTAACGCCGGTTATCCATATCGCAGTTTCACCGTTCTCGTCTTGCAGTCAGTATTCTTCCATCTTGTGTGCATCCAATATTATCACCACGTCTGTCTCTTGAATCATTCGCATTTGCTGCATGATATCTTGCGCGATTCAGCATCTGTTCAGATCGATTTGTAGGACTTTCAATTCCATATTCGTTTCTCGTTCATTTCTATCAACGCCTTTCTGTTGGCCGGACAATTAAAGCTCCGGTAACGTATCTGATGTGCGGATTCTTTCTTCCTACCTCGCTGCAGATGATACATTTCGGTTTATTCGCGATGCAACCGATCATCGTATAAATCGGGGATCCGCATCTTCTGCAGATTCCCTTAATATCTTTGACTTCTTCGCAATTTCTGCCGATATGTTCCAGTTTATGGCATTTGAAGCATCTCTCTATTTTCGGTAGTACTTTGCAGGGACAAGGTGTTAATGCTATTCTGAGTCGTTTGACCTTCTCCAGCTCTTTACTGTATTTCTGTCCAAATTCAACGCGACTCGGTTCCTCTCCACATCTGTTTTAACAACTTGACCATTCTTTCAATTATTTTCAGTCTTCGTTTTATGTACTCCTTCATTTCTTCTCTAGTCACCTAACGGGTATATGTCCCTTAGTTGGAGCATTATACTCGCACTCGTATGCGATTCTTCGTATTCTTTTTCCAGAGTTCCTTTTATCTCTTTTATTTTGTTCTCTATACCTGTTTTCTTGTTAAATTCCAGGATTATATCTCCCGCTCTCGATTTTCTTGCGTCATCTTTTCCTATTTCTGTCGTTTCTTCTGCTTTTCCTCATCCCATTGTTTGTCCTCGAATGCTTACTGCTTCTTTAATTGTTTCATTTTTCTTTGTAACGTCCGCAACTAGTTCCATCATGTGTTTGATCTCAGTTTTTTTTATATGCCTGATGTTTCCCATTAATGATTTCTAATATGTCATTAACTTCGTCGTATCCTCGCCCATAATATCTATCATTACGTCTGATGTGTGACTGCCTATTCTTCTATGTGAAATTGAGGACGTTATTCTCATCGGTAGCTTCTCCATTATCCTGATCTTTCTTTTTGGTTCCCTTACTTCGGCTCCTGATGCTTCTCCTTTCGTGTCTGTGTCTTGCGAGGCTTTCTTTTTCTCCTTTATATATGCATTTCGTATCCATTTCTATTTTCCTATATTTTTATGTTATCGACTGGGGGCTCCGAACCGCCTGCTCAATCTTCAATCGCCACGACTCGATGGGGCTGATTCCGTATCCCGAGCCAGCATCACCATTCAGCAGTATATGCACAGCAGCCTCACTCACTTCGGCAGTGGGGCCCGGGGGAGGGGCTGCAGGCCCTCGACCATCCTACTGCCTGCCCTGATACGGGCGAGGGACACCCAGGACCACTTGAACTGCGACCAGCATCCATCTTATACTCTAACCGATTCGTAGTTATGCGTTTTCCATTAAGCTTGCCGGAATCAGTGATATTGATTCGTCCAGTCTAAAGTATTATTTTCTTCTTAAGCTTCTCCATTTTCTTATTTTCTCTCACAATATCGTCTATTTCATTGTACCTTGCCCGGACGGTATGTTATATAATCTGTTGTTCGATATTTGTAGGATTTCCTCTTAATAAATGCAATGCTTCCACAGATTTTCTTTTTCTTTTCTTTAGTTACGTTGTTGTTATTTTATCCTCTCTATCCTCCACATTTCCTTTTTGCACCATCCCGAAACCGGCGTTATACGATTACATCATGATGGCGCCCCGGTCTCGCTACCCCGAGATCGAGTGTTCTCCCTTGCATCTGTTGATTTGTATATGTGACATATTGGAGAATATTTCCACTTATCCTTTGTATTTTTCGAATTACGTTTTAATTAGATGTATATTAGATACGCGTCAAAATATCGGACTTCCGTACGATTTTTTAGTAAAGTCTTATTCTTTTCCGACTGTTCGTTTTCATTTCACGATAGGCGCTCCTGTATTCGATGCAGACCCGCTCCAATTGAACCAGCCGATTACTATATCATATTACGTGAATAAACGTTCAATCGGAGCGGATCTCTGCCACTCCGTAACTATGGAAAGCTTACTGCATAGCCTCATCCCTGTGAAAGTTGCGGAAGTTGCTTCCGCCCCGAGATGGAAGTGTGCTTATGTTAGCTTTAGTTAGGTTACGCTAGGTTATGTTAGGTTGGGTTATGTTTGCGAATGTTTGTAGGTTGCTCAGTTATTTTTGGTTAGATTTAAGAAGGCGTAGGTTTGATTTGTTTATGTTTATGAAAGGTAATGCTAGATTGTGTTAGGTTGGGCTAGATTTGAATGAAGGCAGGTTAAGTCAGATTAGGTGTAACTGAGGTTAGGTTGGTTTAAATTAAGTTTAGTGGATGTTAGATTAAGTTAAGCCAAGTAAGAGATGGATTACCGATAGCTGACAATGCCATCCGTTGATAATTCTTGAATTCCCGGCTATTGGCAACAATATTGTTGCCCGTCATTATATCATAATTTATCGACCACACAGGCATCATCTACTGTCGTTATATCGTGAGTTACCGACCGCAGGCAACACCAGTCGTTCATAAGTCTTGAGTTACCTACTATTGGCTGCTCCAGCTGTATGTGAAAGCATGCGCTGTCGGTCATTGGTAACACCAGTCGTATATAATTTATGTATTATTAAGCACAAGCAGCATCGTCGTTCGATCGCGAGTAACCGACCACCAACAGCACCATCCATTGGCAACTTATAAGTTATTCTTAATGGGAGCACCCATCCGTAGGAATGTTGTGGATTTGCCGTAGTCCACGATATTTTCTTCTAATTAACTTTCACTGAGGATGGCTTTTATATAACAATTTTATTTAACAGCAACAAGTCTTTACAATTAAGGTAAACTGAAGTAGGAGCTAAGAAATACAAATCTAGATTTGGCAAAGGCAAATTGTGATGTGTACTCTTTGATGGCGAAGAAATAAGTGAATAATTAATTTGAAAAGCGTAGAAATTTGAAAGACGTCGCAAACGAGAGTCTCTTGTTTATAGATGACGTGAATTAATTTTGAAACAATTTCCTAACGAAAATGTACCCTCCGAGGAGCGGAAGTAGATGGCTGTGAATGTGTCTGCTTATATGCGGAAGTCGGTAACGTCGGTAACGCCACAATGTATTGACTCGTTTCGCCATCTCTTCAAGCACTCCTGAAGCAGAATTGCGAACAGCTTGAGCAGTTCTCACAGAGATGACTCCACCGGTCTGACAACAACGAACGCCACATATTTCTCTTGGGTTCTCACAAAACCATTTGCCACGCAACTCAGTGCTGAAAGGGTTAATAATGCTAGCGCTATTACTTTAACCAGGCATAGAATCCATAGATATGAAAAATTATAATCTTATGAATAATATCAATTCTAGAGGATCATTTCTAGTGTAAGTATAAAAGTTCTGTTTTAGTTGTAGAAATAAAATTCACTAATATGACACTATACTTATTTTCAGGTCCAAGATATGCTTACCTTTATAAATATCAGCCTACCACTAACTATAAAAATTAAACAAATATGGTTTCAAGCTCGTGTCGATTATCTAGTATCCAAGTTTGGAATCTTAATGTGTGCTCTTGGAAGGGCCGATGAATATGAAAATGATGGTATTGCTGTGAATGCAGACTTGTCAAAGACTCTCAATTTAAGATTGCCTTACGCACGTGTTGTTTCAGTTATACATATGGCTGCGATAGAGATGTTAGGTGGTTCAGAATCACAAAATTATAGTGGGAAGCTGGAAATAATGGGTGATGCAATGTACGCATTTATTTTGCAAAGACAGTAAATCTGTTTCTAATCAGTCTTTAATCGATGAGGCAATATTAAAAAACTGAAGGGATGTCTGATTTTACCTATTCTGCGTGTAATACAGGTGTGAATAATTAACTAAAGATTTACAATTAATACATGAATGTATAATTTATATTTTAGTAAACAAATCAATTTATTTTACAGAATAAAAAGATTATTGTAAGATAAATTGTTGCCTGATTCTTTCCTAGAGGAGAATTTGAAACAGATAGATTTGGATAATTATATATAACAATTGAAAAGAACGAACAAATTATACAGATAATTGAGAGGAAAAGATCATGCAAGTATCAATCGTCATCCAAACTAATTTAAACAGCGAGTTTGTTAACAAAACTGTAAGCTCAAATACTTTATTGTTCATTATGGTAAAAAAAAATGTATTAGTCCTCGTACATTACAGCACATCATAGATCAGTCCGATTAATTGCCCAAGCAACCATAATTCAAGAGTTAATTAACATCATTTTTGCAAAAATTTACAATATGTAAATATCGTAAATTTTAATGGTGACGAAGCTGGTACACGGTTTTTGGATCTTAAAAATGGTAAAAACCTAGTCCACCACTAGGTACAACATTAACAATGGATTTTCAAAATTTTCTCACAATGCTTTCTCATTAAAAAAATATGTTTTTTACGTTCAAATTAATTAGAAATGCAAAATAATTTTACTAATAACATAATATTATATACCTTTCGGAGAATTAAAACTTGCATCGACAATGGGAAACTTGAAAATTAGCGGTGATCTACGAAAAGCAATGAAATTAGAGAAATTAATGGTCAATTTAAAGTCGAAACTTACTTTAAAAAATTAAATACTGTCTTCTTAGAAAGAACCGACATATTAACTATTTAAGGAAAAATTATTCCTACTTATAAAAATTTTGTTACTTTTTTAAAAAGTTTAATATGATATAAAATATTTAAAATATGAAAAAAACTAAAGTAAAATATATTTTTATATATTTTTGTAATTTATTTTCTAACGCTAAATGATAAACATTAAATAAATTACGTTTGAAAATATTAATTTATGGAGATTGAACTTTACTCATATATTTATAATAAAATGAACATAGTTATACATTTTCAATATTTTCTTTCGAAACAATGAGCAAAGATATAACGTACTTTCTTATTATAGTTGTAGCTGCTTCACAAGTTCTGAAAATGATAAAATAGACCAACGCCAGCAAAAAGTCTAATGTTTCATAATTATTTTATAGTTGAAAGATTATCAAGCTTTATGCCTGGATGGTTGCTTATATACAAGTATAACTGCCAAAATGAAATGAGATCACAAAGTGATATTTACACACCTGCTTGCTGCAATTTTGACGTATTTAAATTTCTGTAGCAGTTGCAGAAGTACCACGTAATAGGTTTCATAGTTAAAAAATGGCATAAGATTTTCTGTAGAATATCAAGTGGATGTAAAGCTGCTATTGCACAGCAGACAGCATTTTTCACCGGAAGAATTTTTCTTCGAATGTGTTGACTCCAGATTTATTTGAATTGTTCTCGTTTAGAACACTAAAACTGAATGACATGTCCCTTGACACAGTAGGCCGTTAACCACGATACCCAGCAGATTCAAGGTTCCTTTATCTGAGATTAAGGCCGGCCCTCTTTGTTTCCAAACTTCTTTACATTGCTTTATATTCTTAAGACTCTTTGTAAGAACAGAAACGCTACATGGATTAAAAAAGTGTAATAGTTTAATTTATATAATGTTGAACATTTTAAATCCGTTTACGTCGCTTTGCTTGTTATATATGTTTATCACCTGGCGCTAAACCAACTACTACTGCCACCATCCCTTTTTAAAATTTGGAAATTACACCAGATCTAATGAAACATGCTTAGATTGCAAATGTGTATTTACTGTATCCAGAAGAAATGAAATTACGTTGACAGAAATACCAGCTAGTTCTCCACGCCTATCTGAAACAACATTATATCATCTTGTTAAACAATAATATATTAAATGTGACTTGGTCTTTTATAATTGAATTTATAAACATCGAACAAATAAATATGTTTTTCTTGCTATTCATATCATTATACTTTCAGTAATATATTATGTGCTGTCATTTGATATATTAACTGCTTAATTGTATTTTGCAACGAACCTTACGCACTAAACACTGTTTTTACTCCTCATACGAGTGGATAGTTCTTCGTGTTATATTCTTATATCGCTTTGATTATAAGATTGTATGATATTGTTTTTATGCAGTCATGTATAATTATGTACATACAAATTCGCAATTAAGTAGCTATGTGTTCAAATTTAATTCCAAATAATGCTCCAGAAAGCATCCCAGATAACAAACTGCAAGATGGTGGCGACACCTATACCAGCACTATATTGCCACTTCTGAGGAGTGTCATCTGATCCGTAGCCATTTGTGACCGAATTCATTAGCTAAAATGCCAGAACGTGTTACCAGCATGTTCTAGGCAAGCGTAGCAGACCGTATGAATCGCGCAGCACCAGGACCATCATGATATGCATGTCAGCGCACCATTCATGAATCTTCTCAGCAATGACGTAGGGTCACATTTGGTAATGGGGAACCTCTGCTTCCATACAAATTAGAACCGTTAGATGTCAGTAGATGTTCAACATATGAGTATTGTTAGACATTTTGATAGTCGTTTTCCTATATTTATAGTTATTGAGAGAGTCGTATATATTTCTTTCAACCCATCATAAACTAAAAATATTATTTATAAAAAAGTATTACTAAGAATATAAAAATTAACGCTGTTGCGTCCCTAACTTCGCCTTGTGTAATTTCTTAAATAACATGCTGTGATCGTATTTAATATAACCCTCAATTGCATGAATTTGTAACGATGAATTGAGGAAAATGCCTGCGCCACTACCACGCGCGTAGCTATGGTGAGCTGATAGTATCATTGACACGGCCGTGTAGCCCGTGTGCTATATCGCGGTGCATTAATAATGCCGTGGTACGAGTGTCGTTCGTTGCTCGTTGTTTACCAAACAGGTTGTTTGCAAACCTATAACCGATTACTTTCATTTTTTAAAATGAATTGATATGTTCATTCTTCCGTAATATGATAGAGCCTTTTAAAACGAGTTCAACGACCTGCAACATGAAGCCATTGAAGGTTACAAAAAGTAAAGAAAGGCGATGATGCTTACGGTTTTGATAGTAAATGAGACATACGTATTGTAAACAGTGGTGGAATGCGTAATGTTTACTGTTTACTTCACTGTCAATAAACACTCTTCGAAGGGCATTTTAATAATTTGCAGGATAAGTTAAACATGATAAGATTAGTATTGAAATATCGGTTCGATTACGTTTGCTTAGGCTGTTCTTTGTGTCGTCCATTTTATAAGTACTGAGCTGCGGATACCTGAGGACAGCTCACAAAATTGTAGAACTATGAAAGATTATCATTGTGAAATTGAATCAAAAGGTATTTAAATTCCATTAGATTGCAAACAAATCTTAATATTCCATTTTAAATAGTAAAGTAAAATACTCGTTACAAAACTACAAGAATGGATACATACGTCACTAAGATAAAAAATTATTTACAAGAATTAGATAAGAATATCTCAGCAAATTTTCAATATTAAGTTAGCGAACCAAGCAATACGTTGTCAGTAATTACGAATATGAAAAATTCTTGAACATTTCAACAGAAAGATGATCTAATCAGTAGATAGAAAAATCAAACAGATTTATTGTCTGCCCTACACCAGGACGGTGATCAGGCGTGCTTCCTCACCTAGACGGGTATACGCGACGGAATCTACCATCTAACAACTAGTTACTCCCACCTCACTGAAAGGGGCGATGGAAAAATCCAGATGTGCCGCGGCGCCTTTCCCAGCGGGCGAGTCCTTCAGCTACTCCGTCGGAGAGGACGAATCCTAACCGCCGGAGCACCCACGGGGAACCTCGGGGGGGGGGGCGAACTTGCTACGTATACGCGAACACGCTCACTCTGACCCTTTTTGAATTAGGATGCATCAGTTTGGCCAAATTTATAGATGATCCAGACTGCCAGCCCAGTCTATTCATGTTTGCTCTACGAAAGTGTCTCGGACTAGCTTGAGCAAATCGATAATGCACCAAACCTCCGAGTCCAGTTTAATTCGATAACCCCAGAGCCCCGTTAGCCACCGGGCAAGCCCGGCGCCCAGGTTCCACCACGAGGAAGTGGGGATGGGTACTTCCTGGACACCCAGGTTCTGGAACCCAGAAAAATCAAACATTCAATTTCAATTCCAGAATACAACTGTGATGTCCGCCGAACCTCCCGGTACCTCCTACACCCCCCGGCAGAGCCGCATACAGCGCCTGCCGCCATTGCAGAGACGAACATACCGATACACGGTAACACAGTCTGATCACCGAACTAAGGCAGCCACCCTCGCACCAAGGAGTTGAACCACACGATCGCGCCTCGACGCGCATACGTCAGACAGTTGGAGCAGACACCAACCATAGCTTCCGCACGAGGACCATTTCACGCACCACGAGGGTCGCCCGCAGTTACGCACACATATTCGTATTATACTCATGTCTATAACCAAGCGAATTCTAGTATTTAAGCATACGGCACTCTATGTACAAACAGGACGCAACACACAAGTATAGCATAAGTCATTTCATGTGTAATCATAATTTTAGAAAGCGTATTATTCATAATTAGAGCCGCGCCAGCTCACGCCGGCCGCGCACGTCTCACCACGACCGTCCGCACCATCGCGAGTGTCGAGCGTCCGCCCCACTCCAGGGCCTAGCGACTCGCGTTCCCGCGCGATCCGAGGAGGTCGCTGATCCGCGAGTCAACGGAGAGATCAAGCCCAGCGCTCGATGAGTATAGATCGATCCAAGCGCTCATCGCGACCGTACCTATCATGCCTCCGGGCCTTACTCCACCTCACTTGAAGATGTTTGCTATTTCGGTACTATTTTAACTCAGAATTCAAGTTGCTATTTCCAATTCTAACTTTAATTTTATTCTAAATCAATGATTCTAGTACTTAGTCATTCTTAGCATAGGGCAGTAAAGTGTAAGCTTAGGTTTTACTTAGAATATATTTTATTTTTACCAGTATTTACAATCTCTCATTATTCTCGAAGCATTCCTTGCCTTATATTAAATTAAATTCATTACGATACGAAGTTTTTCACGAGTTCACGCGTCTTCTAAAATCATTCAAGGAGTTCTGACCATTAGTCACGCGTAGTTACGGACCAGTTAGAGTGGCCCTCCGCTTAGCTGCACCAATCCACAGTTCGACTAAGGAGAACATATCCATCGTTTTCCATATCTCTGGATCGGCAAACTAGAGCGGTCCCCACCGCTAGTGGATCCGTATCTGGTGTTTTGGAATCCGATTTGAATGCGCTTTTCCGCTATGAATAAACGAATTCGACGCGTGGGAAGGAAGAACTTCCCGCATTCTCCAGTGCGCGAATACGTAGATACAAGCAGTTACTCCATCGTCGACTACTGTTCCGTCTCATCTCCTGCTGTCTGCCGACCGGACAGCCTTTCTGCATCGCCGCCTCCGTCCCCGATCCGCACCAGAGATCAGCCTGCCTGGGTACTCGTTCCATTGTCGATTCCGCCTCACAGCCCGTACGCAGGGTCCATACAGGGGAAAATCCTCGCCGACGACGATACCTGGAACGAGGTTAGTAATTAGCGGTTTCCAAAATTTCGAAAGTAAATCCCCTTTTTTATATACTTCCTTCCGTGACTTTCGCGCAGTTTTCCGCGTTCCAAAAAGAACCCGGTCTTCAACGCAATTGTGCGAGCCGAGCCGCTCGAGGCTGCGTGTTACTCAGAAAACCGGTTAATTTTCCGCGACCCGAGACGTGACATATCTATAAGAGGTAAAATATTTGGAAAACTTTAATTATAGTCTTCAATGCAAGCAGTTGGACAATATTTCAATTTTTAAGAAAATTGATGAAAGTCAACCATTTTCAAATGGTCAGGATCTTTGCTGTTTGAGCACTAAGTGACTAACAACTAACTGCATAAATTTCAGGTTTATGAACATATTGATTGAAGCTTATGCTGATCCGTTTATAACCGAGTTACCAAATAATAAGCAACACTAAGTTATCATTTAAGAACTTAAACGATTACACCTCGCATACATATAAAAATATTGAAAACGTGAAATGTAAGTGGTTTATCAAAAATTCTTCTAAAAGTACGGAATAAGTGTCTTTGTTGAAGTAAGCAAGTTCTAACGTTTTAAGCAGCGCGATGTCCCTTATCTGCCTACGTTTCATAGCAAGTAAGTTCTGAAGTTCTATGAAATATGAATAAATTCTCAAATTCTCAGTTCAACGTTTAAAACTATGTATGTTCTATATATTCATGTAAAGTTTTGGTCCCTATCAGTTTATACGATTCAGAGTACGTAAGATGCAAAGTTCCATGCAACATGATTTCGTTTCTCATTTCTACGTTCGATAATAGGCACTTTCTAATTCTCCATACAACGCGATGCAACTTCATAGTCCTACGTTTCAAAGTAATTCCTAAAGTTCCACGAAAATGGATGTCGCATATGAGTGTCTACATGTCAGTATAAGTAGCTTCGAAGATTCCTTGCAACAAGATGGAGCATCTCAGTACTCTAATTCGACGTAAGTAATAACAAATATTTTGTGCTACAAGATGGTGCTTCCCATTTTTACGCTTCAAAGCAAGTATGTAATGTTCTATGCATCGCATTATGTTTACCTGCTTCTACACTTTAGAATAATGTGAATGCTCTAATTCCCTGCAACGGAATGGCCCTACATAGTGTCTACGTTTCAGAGCAATAGAGTTCCTATGCTCCATGCAATGCGATGGCGCATCTCATTTCAGTGTTACAAAGTAAGTAAGCAGTAACATTCTATGCATTGCATTATGCTTATTTGCTACCACACTCCAAACGAATGTGAATTCTACAGTTTCAAGCAACGAGATGGTGCTTCATAATGTCTGCATTTTAAAACAATAGGATTCTAATGCTACATGGATTGCAATGGCATCTCATTTCAAAGTTCCAAAATAAGTAGGCTGCAATTTTCTATGCACTACAATATACCGATCTGCTTCTATATTTCAAAAGAAAGTGAAATCTGTAGTTCCTTGCAACGGGATGGTGTTTCAGTGTCTGCGTTTTGAACGAGCAGAGTTCTAATGCATTATGCATCGCGATGGTGCATATCATTTCAACGCTTCAAAGTAATTAGGTTGTAATGTCTTATGTATCACATTATGCCTATCTGCTACTACGCTTTAAAGGAATGTGAATCTTACATTTGCTTGTATCGGGATGGTAATTCATGGTATCTGCTTTTCAAACCAATAGATCTCTAATACTTTATGCATCGCGAGGTCGCACATCATTTCAGCGCTTCAAAGTAAATAGGTTGTAATGTTCTATTCATCGCAATCCTCTCATTTGCTTCTATGCTTCAAAAGAATGTGAATCCCTCATCACTCCCTTGCAACGGGGTGGTTTTTCATAGTGTCGTCGTATCAGAGGAATATATTTCTAATGCTTCATGCATCGCGATGGCCCATGTCATTCCAACGTATCTAGATAAGTAGAAACTAATGCTCCATACGTCGCATTATGCATACCTGCTACAACGCTACAAAGGAATGTGAACTCTACAGTACCCTGCAACCAGATGGCGACTTGCAGTATCTTCGATGCAACGCAGTAGGGTTGTATTGCTCTATGCAATGCGATGGCTTCCGACGTTACAAAGTAAGTAAGCAATAACGTTCTGTGCATCGCATTATGCTTATCTGCTTCTACAATTCAAAGGAATGTGAATTATACAGTTGCGTGAAACAGGAGAGAAAACGTTATTGCTCTGAGAGGTAAATACTACGAAGCGCCATTCCGTTGCATAAAACTGAAGAATTCATGGTCGTTTAAAGTATGAAAGCAGAAAACAATATTTCTGCGAATGGAAGATTACAACATACTTACTTCGAACCATTGCAACGGGATGCGCTTCCGCATTACAAGGAGCATTAGAACTCTATTACATTCACTCGTAGACATTCCGGAGCGCCATACCGTTGCATGAAACAGTAGAATTCACATTCCGCTGAGGTGTACAAGCAGAAAAGCATAGTACTGTGCATTGAACATTACAGCTTACGTACTTTGAAACGTTGAAACGAATTGCGCCATGCATTGCGTGGAAAATTTGAACACCATGGATTTGACATGCAGATAAATTGAAGTATCATCCCGTTGCATAGAACTGTAGAACTCACATTCTTTTGAAGTATAGATGCATATAAGCATAATGCTGTACGTAGAAGATTACAGCTGAATTACATTGTAACGATTAAATTAGATGCGTCATTGCATTGCATGGAACAGCGTAACACCACTGCATTGACACGCAGATATTATGGGGCGTCATCCATTTGCAATGGACTGTATAATACATATTCTTTTGAACAGTAAAAGCAGATAAGCATAAGCTACGCATAAAAGATTGCATCTTCTTTTTTTTGAAACTTTGAAGTGAGATGCGATCGCATTGCATAGAGTATTAGAACACCGTTGTACTGTTATAGTAGTTATAGTATACTGTTATATAGACATTATGAAGCAACAACCCGATACATGGAACTGTAGAATTAACATACATTTGAAATCTAGAAGCAGATATGTATAAAGCTATGCATAGAATGTTACTGTTTACTCAGTTTGAAGCGCTGAAATGAGATGCGACATCGCATTGCATGGAGAAATAGGATTTTACTCTAGTGATACGCAGGCACTGTGACGCACCATCCCCATTCATGGAACTGTGGAATCCACATTGTTTGGAAGTGTAGATGCACATAAGCGTAATGCTATGCATAGAAGATTGCAGCTTACTTACTTTGAAGGGTTGAAATGAAATGCGATATCACATTGCATGTAGCATTAGAACTCCGGTGCTTTGACACGCAAACAATATGAAGCCCCATCCTGTTTAATGGAACTGTAGAAGTGACACTCTTTTGAAGTGTGGAAGCAGATAAGCATCACGCTATGCTTTCGTGACTACAGCTTACTTACTTTGAGACGTTAAAATAAAAAGCGCCATCGCATTGCATGAAGCACTAGTTCTTCATCGTTTTTACACGCAGACAGTGCGAAGTGCCATCTCGTTGCATGAAACTGTAGATTTCACATTTATTAAAAATATAGAAACAGATATGCATAATGCTATGCACAGAAGATGACAGCTTACTTACTTTGAAACGTTGATATGAGATGCGACATCGCACTGCATGGAGCACTAGATCACCATTGCGTTGAAACGCAATACCATTGGCCGGAAGTGTCAAATTCACATTCTGCTAATGAGTAGATGTCGTCAAGCATAATACCATACATGTCGGCGTTGCATGGAGCACTAGAATGTCACTGCTCTGACACGCAGACAATATGAAGCACCATGCCGTTTGAATGAACTGTAGGGTTCACATTCCGTTGAATTATAGTGGCATACATGCTTAATGTTATTGAAGGATAATTAAATTATCTTAATTTAAAAGTTAATTAATAATTCTAGTTTCAAATGTTATGTATTTGGAATATTCTAAATAGCGAGCGAGAAGTAGTGTGTGGAATAAATGAGTTTTTCGTGTAAATATTTTAAGACGATGAAGTTGTTGTTCATTAGCATTCTTTGGAGTTATATCTCAGTTGAGATGAACTATTTAATGATTTACAAAATCTTGTGGTTGTCTTTAGTTAATAAGTTTCCTACAATTTGTGGATCTCAGGCGTGGTAATTATCAAGAAGACATTCTAGATTAAAATAGGATACGTTCTAAGGATTGGAATATTACCAAGTATTTGAAGACAGAACGTTGGAGAAAATTCCTTGACGGTCTAGAACGTTCGAGAAGTTATTCATGCGACGCGAGTATAGTTTTGAGAGATAGTGCGAGAACGGAAATTAAACATTCGTGTAGAGGCAATTCGAGTTTATACGCGGGTGTCGAGTGAAAATTTTCACAATGAAAGATTTCAGTAAAATCACAGTTACTGCGCTAGAAGAGATATTAATGGAGCATAAACTACCTACTGCTGGTTCGAAAGCTAAATTAATTTCCCGTTTGAAGGATGTTGACCCAGACGGAACGTGGATAGATGACAAGCTGAAGGAGGTTCGTGAAGATAATGAAGGGTCGTGTGTTGATGTATCATCAAACGTGCAGTCAGCAATGAATTTACAGCATCGAGAAATTGGTTTTTCCATAAAGGAAAAAGAATTAGCAGAAGGTGAGTTAATTATGTTGCGCCTTGAGTTAGATGCGATGCGTTGTTAGTGGCGGTGACAATCTCTTGGCATTGAATAATGGCAATGAATGTAATGTTTTATCTGAAATTAGTTAGCGGCGAACGAATATTTTGGCAGTTGCAAATGTACTTTGTAAATTTGATGGCAAATCTGGTGATTGTGAAATTTGGAAGAAGCAGATCAATTTGTTGAAGACGATATATAAATTGGAAGATGACGTTACACGATTACTTATCGGTATGCGACTGAAGGGAAAAGCACTTGAATGGTTTCATTCGAAACCAGAATATATAACTATGCTATTCAACCGACTGCAGGAAGAATTAAGAGTTACGTTTTATCATCCACAAAGCAAGTTTGAAATAAGGAAGAAATTTGAAGAGCAATTGTGGAAGAAGAACGTGACATTTCATGAATATTTGCACGAGAAAATCATCCTTAGAAATCGAGTACCAATCAACGACCATGAAATACCTGAATACTTGATTGACGGCATCCCCGATGAAATGCTCAGGAGCCAGGCGCGTATTCAACAGATTACAAAACCCATCAACTTTCGAAAGCGTTTGAAGAGGTAATTCTCCGAGATCAAGGTTTGTCGAGTGCACAAATGTCAACAAAGTTTGAAAAGTATGAAGACAGTTTCAATAGAAATGAACGAAAAGAGGTGGTCAATGTGGGTGAGATAAAAGAGTTTACCGGTAATATTGTACGATGTTATAATTGCGGTGGGCATGATCATATTAGCATGAATTTTCCAACGAAAGATCGCGGTGTAAACTGTTTTATATGTCAAGAACGTGGACATATTGTATCCAAATGTCCCAAAAAATCTAAAGCGAGTGAAGAGAGCTGCGCGACATTAAGAGGTTCGCACCGAAAGTATCTCAAAAATGTTTTACTTAATAGATACGAGATTGAAACATTAATCGATTCAGGAAGTGATTTTAATTTAATTCGCGCAGACGAATATATTAAGCTTGGTTTTCCGCAATTACGACGCAATTACATTTCGATGGTATAGATTCAAAGAATGATACGACATTTAGTGAATTTCAAGTAGAAATTACCGTAGATGGGCACTCATATTCGATTTGTATACAAGTAATCTTCAATACCATTGTTCGGCACAAGCTGTTGATAGGAATGAATTTCTTAAATGTAACCGATGTTAGCATTAGAGGTGGTAAAGTAAACTTTCGTCCATTACCAAAAGTAACGCGCAAAATTGTTGAAAGAGAAAATATTGTACCGGAAATATTTAAAATAGATGTAACGAGTGACATGTTAGAAGTAAATTAGCGAGTGGCAATAGAATATCTTGTTAGTAATTACAAGCCGAGTAAAACCTTTAAACCTGAAATTGCAATGAAATTAATATTGAAGGCGAAGAGTCTATATATCAATCGACGAGACGATTGTCAGCGTCGCAAAAAGTGATTGTTAATGTGCGACAGGATAAATCAAGTCGAAAGTATACAGCATTTATTGTACCAGATGGTCATTATGAATTCTTACGAGTCCCTTTTGGTCTATGTAATTCAGCAGCAGTTTTTCAAAAATTTATAAATACCATATTTAGAGATCTTATTCGAGACAGAATATTTCTAGCATACATACATGATTCGATTATTTCATCAAATGATATTGATAGTGGGATCAAAAATCTTGAAAGGATTTGAATTTTTGCGAGCGGAACCGGTTCAATACTCAGCTGAGAAAAGTGTTGTTTTCTGCAAACTTCTGTCAAATTTCTCGGGCATGTAATCAACAATGGTTATGTTCGCCCCTCACTAAAATTGATGCAGTCCGACGGTTTCCAATGTTAAACACGTACAAAGTTTTCTAAGACTAATCGGGATTTTCCGTAAATTTATTCGTGAATACCCTGTAATCGCATGACATTTGTCTAACCTTCTGCGAGCGAATGCTTAATTTTGTTTTGGAGCAACTGAAAAGGAAGCATTCACACGACTTAAGCTTTTATTGAGTGAGAAACCAATATTGAATTTGTATCAAGTAGAAGTAGAGACGGAGTTGCATACAGATGCTTCTGCGTTAGGATACAGATCGATTTTATTTCAAACAAATAACTAAGATCAACCTTTTCAACCTGAATATTATTTTCTAGTTGTATCGGGTAAATGCTTTTACAAAATTTACATGGCTTTATGCTACAAAATCTATTACTACAGCTTAAGTTTTGTCACGCCTGAAGAAGCAAGCGACTATTTTCTCTATTCCGCGTCCGTCAAATAATTTCTGATAGGGGAACCGCTTTCAGTGTAAATGTTTGCAAGCAATATTGTCAAGAAGAAAATATAGAATATGTTTCAAATACAACAGGAATTCCTAGAGCTAATGGTCAAGTTGAACGTCTTAATAGAACATTCATACTATTGTCAGCAAAATTAGCTGCACCTGAGCTCTGTGAATAATGTAAGTACTTAGAAGTAGATCAACAATGTTTGAAATCAGCAATACATCGAAGTATTGGTAGGTCACCATATCATCTTCTCTCTGGGTTACATTCGCGTCTTAGAGGTCATCTTGACATCCGACATATACTTGAAAAGGAACGGATCACACGTTTTCAAGATAAATGCGATGAAGTACGACTTCAAGCAAGCAAAAATATATCCAGGATCCAACAACAGAATAGGCGAACCTTTAACAAGAGTAGACGAAAGGCTAGAATTTATCGTGAAGGAGATCTAGTAGCAATTAAACGTATGCAACAGAGTCCTGGTCTAAAAATAGCTCATAAATACTTTGGACCGTATGAAGTTACACAAGTTTTACGCAATCAACGATTTGTATTTCGAATGGTATGGGAAGGAGAAGGACCCTTACAAACATCTACATCAGCAGATTCTTTGAAATTGTGGATCGACGAAATCAGTGTTGATTTATCTGAAATCGAAGACGACATGAATGAAGACATTCGGGACAAACGTTCATGCAGGACGGCCGAGTGAAGGATAACGAAATTATCTAAATCTGAAAGATAATCAATAATTCAAGTTTCAAATGTTACGTGCATGGAACATTCTAGAATGCGAGAGAGCGAATGTGCGGAATAAATGATATTTCTGGTATATGTTTTGACACGATGAAGCAGTTGTTGATTAGCAATTGTAGGAGTAATATCTCAGTTGAAAGGAACTATCTAATCATTTTCAAAATCTTGTAATTGTCTCTAATTAATGAGTTTCCTACATTACGCATACAAGCTTATAGCTAACTTAATTCGCTACAAACAAATGAAATGCGCAGTCGCATTGCATGGAGAATTAGAACCCTATTGTTTTGACATGCAGACACTGTGAAAGATCACCCTGTTGCATGGAAGCGTATAATTCACAACCTTATGATGTGTAGAAGCAGATAAGCTTAGTGCTATGCTTAAAGGATTACTGCCTACTTACTCTAAATGTTGAATTGAGATGCGTTATAACATGGCATGCAGCATTAGAACTCCACAGCTTTGACATGCAGGTACTATGAAGCGCCATTCCGCTGCGTGGAACTGTAGAATTTACATTCTGTAGAAATGTAGAAGCAGATACGCATAATGCCATGCATAAAAGATTAAACGCTGAAATGTGGTGCACCATCGCAATGGATGAAGCATCAGAGGAAGTTGCATGGAACTGTATAATTCAGATTCTGTAGAAATGTAGAAACAGATAAGCATAAACCGATGCAATGAGCATTAGAACTTACTGTACCTATTTTGAACTGTTGAGATGAAATCCGATATCGCGATGCATGAAGCATTAGAAACTAAATGCATCGACACCTATAAATCTAGAAACGCTATCTCTTAGCAAGGAAGTGTAGGATTCACCTTCTATTGACGTTAGAAGTTGCGAGGAAGTATAGACATCACATTCCTTTCAAGTGCAGAAGCAGAAAAGCATAGTGAGATGTATAGAGCACGAAAATCTACATAAGTACTCCGAACTGTTGATATGAAATGCCATATCGCGGTTTATGAAGCTTTTAAATTCTATTGCTTCGATACATGGACTGCTAGACACACTATTCCGTAGCAAGATAGTATGGGATTTACATTCTTCTCAAGTTCAGATGCAGATACACAATAACGCGTTGCATTGTATATTACATCTTATCACGAAACAACGAAGTGAAATGCGACATCACTTCGAATGCACGACTAGAACTCTACTGCTTCGACACGTTGACATCTACAAACCGTATCCCCTCGGAAGGATGTGTAGAAATTTCATTTTTTTGAAGCGTAGAAACAAATATGCATAATGAAATGTATAGAGCATAATAATATACTTACATACTACAAACTGTTTGTATGAAATGCGATATCGCGATTTATGGAGAATTAAAGATATGTAGCTTCGATACGTAGACACCTAGAAACGCTACCCAGTAGCAAAGAAGTGTGAGATTTACATTCTTTTGATGTGTAGACGCAGATACACGAAACGCGTTGCAGTGAACTTCTTATCATGTAACATTGAATTATGATGCGACATCGCGTCGAATGAAGTATTAGAACTCTATTGCTTCGACACATAAACATCTACAAACACTGTCCCTTTGCAAGGGAGTGTGGAGTTCACATTCGTTGGCAATGTAGAAAAGATAAACGTAACGCGTTGCATTAAATATTACATCTTACATTAAACATTGATTTAAAATCGCAACATCGCGATGAATGTAGTTCCTTACTATTTAAAGTGAAACATTGAGATTTGTTTACAATCTAATGGAATTTAATTACCTTTTGATTCAAATTCTTCTTATAAAATGGACGACAAACGAACAGCCTAATCAAAAGTAATCAAACCGATTTTTCGATACTAATATTATTATGTTTAACTTATCCTGCAAACTATTAAAATGCTCTTCGAACAGTGTTTACTCACTTCCTTCCACCACTGTTTGCAATACGTATGTTTCATTCACTATCAAAACCGTAAGCATTATCGCCTTTCTTTACTTCTTGTAGCCTTTAATGGCTTCATGTTACAGGTCGTTGAACTCGTTTTGAAATACTCTATCGTATTATGCAAGAATGAACATACTATTTCATTTTAAAAAATGAAGGTGATCTTCAAATATCCAACATACCTCCACTTACAAAAGACTATTTTCATCAACGTCTGGGTCCTTGATACAATTTTATATCAGCAAAAATTTCTATGGAACTTATTGTTTCTAGAATATCTGAGGTGCTAATTATCACTGCGCAACCCTGTATATTGCTATGGATGTACCCAACAAGGCAACGATGAACAAAGTTAAATTTAATATTACGATGTTTATTATAATACTTACAATATATTTGTTTTTCTGGAATTTAGCCAAAAAACAGTGTTCACGATATCGACATATGAATGCATTTGCCTTACAATTACAAGAGCGGACAGTTTAGAATGTAGAATATTTATTTTCTGCTCTAACTGAATCATTGCAAACGTTAAGTAAAGTACGTGCCTTTCAAGACAGTCAGATGCAAATTACCATACAACGTTTCCAAGAAATGGTACATGCCACTCTTTTTTAATTTCTGTTTTTGTAATCAGAGCAAACTTAATTGAAATATCCTCAAAATTTAAAGACAAAAAGTTATTATAATCTTACGCAACATATATGATGGTGATAAAGGATAAGTATACGGAACTGAAAGTGGAAAGTAGCGAGCAGAAAAATAAACTGACAGAACAATAAAATCTGTTAAACAAAAAACTATTGCACAAAATCAGGTATAATAAATATTACTTCTGCTCAAAAGCTATAATAAAATTGGACCGAAATGGATATAAAACAGGCAATAATATTTAAACGTTCTATTCTATGGAAAGGCAAATATTTCAACGAGAAAAAATGTATTACTTACAAATTACTTATGTTCGCAGAGATCTCACTAATTCAGGCTTCTTGTCTTGCAGAACTAATCATTCATTTAACATGGAAAGGAATCGAGGAATTGTAAGAGATTTTGATATTTCATAGCCTCGCTCGATACGTCGATTGGATAACGTAAAATATCGGACATTAATTGCATCTACATCTTCAGACCTTAAATATATAATTGCAACAACATATTTAATAGCGTTTTAATAACATTTTTCTAATTGTTTATATCTATGCCTAATAAATATATTAATCGAATAAGTTGCTTTACAAAAGAATAAAAGAATCTGAGTATTACAAATCTGAGCATTACATAACGAACATGCATTACATATATAATGTTTTATGTAACAAAAGATGAAGACCAAAAAGATCGTACATAAGTTAAATCCACAATGCGGTCATAGAGATGCAGAAGCGGCAAAAATTCCAAGCAATAATTAACAAAATTCAAAGAGGGGAAAGTAAAAATTCATCTCCTTGATGATGATAAGAAACAAGTCTGCCTCATGCACTACAATATCCCAAGCAGCCAGCGATTGGCACGCCAATGACAACGGATGGAACGAATTCCGTGACAGAACTGTGCAAAGACAGTGCACCTACACAGCTTTCGTAACGGCATACTATTAGTACTGGGGCGACACTCGTATCACGGCACTACTAATGCACCGCGCTATAGCACACTGGCTACACGGCCGTGGCAATGACACTATCAGCACACCATAGCTACACGCGTGGTAGTGACGTAAGCTGACATTTACTAATGGGAAAATTGATTCCACAAAAATTATAAGCGAATATGAAAAATTGCTAAACCAAGCAGTTTATTTATTTTGATTCCAAAATAGATACACCGGCACGAAACAGAAATGTAAAAACTCGACATTATTATTCTCTGTAAACTAGCTCAATACGGCGATTTTTTTGATAAAGTCGTTAATTACTTTATTATAAAAATATATACATTTATTTTATATGTATTTTTCTCAATTGATCGTTACATATTCATGCAGTTGAGGGTTATATTAAATACGACGACAGCATGTCATTTAAGAAATTACATGAGGCGAAGTTAGGGACGCAACAGCATGAATTTGTACTTTGTAAATAATACTGTTCTTATAAATAATATTTTTAGTTTATGACGGGTTGAAAGAAATATATACAACTCTCACAATAACTATACATATACGAAAACGACTATCAAAATAAATATTAGTACTCATATGTTGAACATCTAACGGTTCTAATTTGTATGAAAGCACAGGTACCCCATTACCAAATGTGGCCCTACGTCATTGCTGAAAAGATTCATGAATGGAGCGATGATACGCGTGTCACTATAGTACTGGTGCTGCGTGATTCACGCGGTGTGTTATGCTTGTTTAGAACGTGCTGGTAACATGTTCTGGTATTTTAGCTAAAGAATCTGGCCGCAGATGGCTACGGATCAGCTGAAACTCCTCGGAAGTAGCAATATAGTGCCGGTATGGTGTCGCCGCCATCTTGCCCTTTGTAATCTGGGACGCTTTTCAGAGCATTATTCGGAATTGAATTTGAACACATAGCTACTTAATCGCGAATTTGTATGTACATAATTATACATGACTGCATAAAAACAATATCATATACTTTTATTACCAATGCGATATAGGAATATAAAACGAAGAACTATTCACTCTTATCAGGAGTAAAAGCAATGTTTGGTACTCAAGGTTCGTTGTAAAATATAATCAAGCAGTTAATATATCAAATCACAGCACATAATAAATCACTGAAAGTATAATGATATGAATAGTCAGAAAAACATATTTATTTGTTAGATGTTTATAAATTCAAATTTGAAAGTCCAAGTCACATTTAATATATTCTTGTTTAACCAGGTGATTTGGTGTTGTTTCAAATAGGCGTGTAGAGCTAGCTGGTACTTCTGTCAATGTAATTTCATTTCTGCTGCAACCTAAGCAAGGTTTCATTAAATCTGGTGGATTTTCCAAATTTTAGAAAGGGATGATGGTAGTAGTAGTTGGTTCAGCGCCAGGTGATAAACATATACAACGAGCAAAGCAACGTAAACGGATTTAAAATGTTCAAGATTATATAAATTAAACTATTACACTTTTATAATCCATGTAGCGTTTCTGTTCTTTGTAATTTACAAGGAGTCTTAAGAATGTAACGCCATGTAAAGAAGTATGGAAACAAGGAAAGCAGACCTTAATCTCAGATAAAGTTGTGGCGACCACCGTAGTCGCCTTTGCACCCCGTGGCGCAGGGCGGAAGAGCACACTTAACCCTCGAAGCGAAGAGACTGGAGACATTAAACATATGTTTGACTCCAAACTTTCTCTTCGTCTTCGAGGGTTGAGGATGATTTCTACGAACGTGCCCCCTCCTTTTCGGCATCGAAATGAGGGGGTGACAAGCAGGTAAAATGTGAGGGAAAGGAGCCCTCAAGATCAGTGTGTTTAGAGTGAGCTTGAAGCTACGTACCTAGCGTCTCTAGCGTTGACTTTCAATCTGTCTTTGTTGAAATAAATTATTTTGTTATATACTTCCGAGTATTATTTAACCACACCCACGGGTTTGCTAAATTGGTGACCCCGACGT
This sequence comes from Xylocopa sonorina, assembly GCF_050948175.1. Classification (NCBI taxonomy): domain Eukaryota; kingdom Metazoa; phylum Arthropoda; class Insecta; order Hymenoptera; family Apidae; genus Xylocopa; species Xylocopa sonorina. The sequence goes on along the minus strand of NW_027490108.1, from coordinate 1,519,246 downwards.
GATTTACATATAAAAACGGGAACGCGTGAGTGAGTGGTAGTTATCAGTTTTTTTTTTTTGAACATTCGGTGAAATTATTATATACACTAACATGGAGGACGCCTTCAATTCCACCATGGTTGACGTTTCCTTGGCGGAAGGAAGTAGGGAGGTAATTAACCTCGCAGCAGCTCCGATTGAGGTACCCGCTTTTTGACCCCAGAAGGTAGCCCTTTGGTTCCACCAGCTGGAGGCACAATTCGCGATAGCGCGAATTACTAAAGATGAGACGAAGTTCGGGTACGTTGTGGCTCAATTGGAAGGTAAACACGCTGAAGAAGTAGAGAACATCATTTGCAACCCACCGGCCGCGAAGAAATATGACACAATCAAGGCCGAATTAATTAAACGCCTTTCCGACTCGGATACTACCCGAGTCCGGAAATTGTTGGAGGCCGAAGAAATGGGCGACCGTACGCCTACACAATTTTGGCGGCGGCTAAAAGAGTTAGTCGGTTCCGCCGTCAATGAAGAATTCTTAGTGGAGATGTGGAAAAACCGGCTCCCCACGAAGATGCAGCTGGTCTTAGCCGCCACATCCGACAAGGACGGGGCTAAGCTGGCAGAAATAGCGGACCGGGTCCATGAAATTCCAGTAGCAAGCGAAAGGGTTGCTGCTACCTCTCAATCGTCGGAGATAGATACCTTACGCGACGAACTAAACAAAATGAGTGCGCGGTTAGAGGCGTTGTTAAATGATCGCGAACGGTCTCGAAGGCGCTCGGTTTCTCGCGATAGGCGAGGAAATCGGCCTCGCAGCAAAAGCCGCGACAAGCAGAAATCACTCTGCTGGTATCATTATCGGCATGCCGAGCGTGCGGCCCGCTGCATCCCGCCATGCAAATGGGCCGGTCCGAAGCCGGGAAACGAGTAGAACCGTCAGGTGCGAACGCGGCTGAGCTTGACGGTCCCATGGCCCGCTGCATTTTCATAACGGACCGAGATACGCGCGTTCGAGTTTTAGTGGACACCGGCGCAGATTTTTGCGTATTTCCGCGTTCGCGAGTGCAGGGAAAGCCACCGCAAGCAGACTATTCCTTGCATGCGACCAACGGCACCCCCATCGCGACGTACGGTACGGTCGTTTTAAAATTAAATTTTTCTTTACGCCGTGATTTCGTGTGGCGTTTCGTAGTGGCAGACGTCGAAACACCAATTATTGGTGTAGATTTCCTGGCATATTATAACCTGTTAGTGGATCCGCGGAATAGACGTTTAATTGACAAGACCAGAAACTTATTTACGTGTGGTGTAACTGTGCGCAGTGGTGCAGGTTCGGTGAAAACAGTTATGGGGGATTCAGCATACCATAAACTTTTGGCTGAATACCCAAACCTCACCAGACCACCTGTTTTTGGCCCCGAAGAGGTTAAGCACACAATACAACATCACATCGAGACAACGCCAGGACCGCCTGTCTACAGCAAGCCATGTCGCCTCGCCCCGGATCGGATGCAAGTAGCCAAGGTCGAAATTGACCTGCTGCTCCGGCAAGGCGTTATCCGGCCCTCGAAAAGTCTCTGGGCATCACCACTGCACCTGGTGCCAAAGAAGGACGGCAACACGATACGTCCTTGTGGGGACTACCGGGTCCTAAACGCGCGTACAGTACCCGACAGATATGCACCTCCACATATCGAGGATTTCGCGCAAAGCCTGCACGGCAAGACTATATTTAGCAAAATAGATTTAGTTCGCGCATATAACCAGATACCCGTCGCGCCGGGTGACATAGAAAAAACGGCTATAGCCACCCCTTTTGGGCTTTTCGAATTTATTTTTATGCCGTTCGGTCTGCGGAACGCGGCTCAAACTTGCCAGCGCTTCGTAGACCAAATTACTCGCGGACTCGATTTCGTCTTCGCCTACATTGATGATTTCCTTATTGCGTCGGAAAACGAAGCCGAGCATAAGGAACATCTCCGAATTTTATTTAATCGCCTATCAGAACATGGAATAGTGATCAACGCGGCAAAGTGCGTTTTCGGGGTCGAGGACATTACATTCCTCGGCTTTACAGTTACCCGCGACGGAATTAAACCTTTACCCGAAAAGGTAGAAGCCGTCGCGAATTTCCCGAAGCCCGCAACTATTACAGTTCTGCGGAAGTTTCTAGGCATGGTAAATTTTTACCGCCGTTTTATACGGAGCGCCGCACGGATCATTCAACCCCTAAACGATCTCTTAAAGCGCGCGAAAAAAGGCAACGCGCCGGTACCATGGACTAAATCTGCGGAAAAGGCTTTCCATAATATAAAAAAGGGTCTAGCCGAGGCCTCGATGTTGGCGCATCCGATTCCAGGTGCGCCAATAAACATTATGGTGGACGCGTCCGACTATGCTGTCGGCGCAGTCCTCCAACAGTTCGCGAATGACGCGTGGCAGCCATTGGCATTTTTCACGAAAGCCCTTTCCGCACCTCAGCGAAAATACAGCGCTTACGACCGCGAGCTTTTAAGTATTTATGCCGCGATCAAGCGATTCAGACATCTAGTAGAAGGACGAAATTTTACAATCTACACTGACCACAAGCTGCTAATATTCGCATTTCGACAAAAATTGGAAAAATGTTCGCCAAGACAATTTCGATACTTAGATTTTATAAGTCAGTTTACTACTGACATACGGCACGTTAAAGGTACGGATAATAACGTAGCAGACGTGTTGTCGCGTATCGAAACGTTAACTTCAGCCCCTGATTACAAAACTATCGAGCAAGCTCAGGAACAGGATCAGGAGCTGAAGGATATTTTACTTTCTAATCCCTATTCGTTGGATTTAAAGAAAATTAATTTCCCCGTGTGCAATGCTGCATTATATTGTGACACGTCCAACGCGTCTATTAGGCCGTATGTACCCGCATCCTTGCGACGGGCCGTTTTTGAAGCCCTTCACGGTCTTGCCCATCCGGGAGTACGCGCGGGCCAACGACTTGTAGCCGATCGCTACGTCTGGCCGTCTATGAACAAAGACTGCAGGACATGGACGAAGCATTGCACACCGTGTCAGCGAGCGAAGGTCACCAGGCACGTTACAACCCCTACGGTCGATTTTAAAGATTCCGGTCGATTTGACCATGTACACGTCGACATCGTACGGCCTTTACCTTCTTCCAAGGGTTATAGGTATTGCCTGACATGTGTCGACCGTTTCTCTCGCTGGCCGGAAGTCATGCCCATTACCGACATTGACGCACAGACTGTCGCTACGGGACTTATACACATTTGGATTTCTCGATTTGGCGTTCCCTTGAGAATAACCACTGACCAGGGACGCCAATTCGAATCTGGTTTATTCAAAGAACTAGCACGTTCAATTGGTGCTACTCACTTACGGACGACGGCTTACCACCCGCAAGCAAATGGCATGGTGGAGCGTTTTCATCGCCAGTTGAAGGCCGCAATAAAATGCCACGAGACCGAAGACTGGGTAGAAATTTTACCTATCGTTTTGCTCGGTATTCGGTCAGCTTACAAGGAGGACTTGAGTGCGTCGGCAGCGGAGATGTTATATGGCAACGGCCTGCGACTGCCTGGCGAGCTTTTCGAAACTAACAGAAATGAAGCATCCTCGGAATTCGTACATAAATTACGAGGACACTTCAGCAGATTAAGGCCTTCTGCCATTACTCGTCATGGGACGAGAAAAACCTTTATTTTTAAAGACCTCGCCACGTCGCCATACGTTTTTCTCCGCCACGACGCAGTCAAAGGTCCCTTACAGCCCTCTTACGATGGGCCCTTCAGAGTAGTACAACGTGGCGACAAAACTTTCACTCTTGAGGTCAAGGGTAAACAAGTTAAGGTTTCCGTTGATCGTCTGAAACCCGCCTTCATAATGACTGACGATGGAGACGACCCACATGTCGAACAACGACATGACAGTAACGCACGGAACAATGACGAACGCAGAAACGCACCGACGACGCGACAGGACCAGGACACGACTACCACGACCGACTATAAGACGCGATCCGGTAGACGTGTCAGATTTCCCGAGCGACTACAAGTCGGCTTATAACTTCACTTTTTTTTCCTTATTACAATATATTAGGAATGGAAGTATTTTTTTTTTTGTATGGCGTTCATTTCATTTTACTTTAACTCTATGTGTTCCGTGTTATAACGAAGTCGTAGATATATACTTATATACCATTATATTAGCATATGAAATAGTTTTTTTTTAAGGATAACTATCCTTCAAGCGACACTTAGTGATATAAGCGTAGCGTGAACTGGCGTGACGGTTCGTACGCTCATATTTTTCTTTTACGTCGTAGAACTATTTTTTTCGTGTATCATATTTCTTTTCTTTCTTTTTTTTTCTCTCTTCTTTTGTCCCTTAGCGCTATCACTGGTAAGGGGGTGATGTGGCGACCACCGTAGTCGCCTTTGCACCCCGTGGCGCAGGGCGGAAGAGCACACTTAACCCTCGAAGCGAAGAGACTGGAGACATTAAACATATGTTTGACTCCAAACTTTCTCTTCGTCTTCGAGGGTTGAGGATGATTTCTACGAACGTGCCCCCTCCTTTTCGGCATCGAAATGAGGGGGTGACAAGCAGATAAAATGTGAGGGAAAGGAGCCCTCAAGATCAGTGTGTTTAGAGTGAGCTTGAAGCTACGTACCTAGCGTCTCTAGCGTTGACTTTCAATCTGTCTTTGTTGAAATAAATTATTTTGTTATATACTTCCGAGTGTTATTCAACCACACCCACGGGTTTCCCAAAAAGTAAACTTGGATTTGTTGGGTATCGTGGTTACCGACGCGCTGTGGTAAGGGATATGTCATTCAGTTGTAATTTTCTAAACAAGAACAATTCAAATAAATCTGGAGTCGACACATTGGAAGCAAAATTCTTCCAGTGAAAAATGCTGTATGCAGTGCAATAGTAGCTTCACATCGCCTTGATATTCTGCAGAAATTCTTATGCCCTTTTATTCGATTTACTAGAATCGAAACTATGAAACCTATTAGGTGGTATTTCTGCAACTGCTACCACACACAAACACACACACACACACACACGCACACACGCACGCACGCACGCACACACGCACGCACACACACACACACAATCCATCAAGATTGAAGACACTGTGTATGTATTGGAGAATGCGTACAAAAAGAAAGGACTATTACATAAATAAATTGGAGAATTCCACTTATAATTGATAATTAGATTATAAACATTTATATGATTTTATCAGAAATTTATATACGTCAAAATTGCAGCACTCAGGTGTGTAAACATCATTTTGCGATCTCATTTCATTTTGGCAGTTATACTTATATATAAGCATCCATTCAGGCATAAAGCTTAATAATCTTTCAACTATAAAATAATTATGAGACATTAGACGTTTTGCTGCCGTTGGTCTATTTTATCATTTTCGGAACTTATGAAGCAGCTAGAACTATAATAATAAAGTACTTTATATCTTTGCTCATTGTTTCCAAAGAAAATATTAAATATGAATAATTATGTTCATTTTATTATAAATGTATGTGTAAAGTTCAATCTACATAAATAAATATATTCAAGCGTAATTTATTTAATTTTTATCATTTAGTGTTACAAAATGTATTACAAAATATAATATAGTATATACATAAAAATATATTTTACTTTAGATTTTTTAATATTTTAAATATTTTATATTATCATGTTAAACGTTTAGAAAGTGTAAGAACATTTTTATAAGTAGGAATAACTTTCCCTTAATCAGTTAATATGTCGGTTCATTTTAAGGAGACGGTATTTAATTTTTCAAAGTAAGTTTCAACTTTAAATTGACCATTAATTTCTCTAATTTCATTGGTTATCGTAGATCACCGCTAATTTTCAACTTTCCCACTACGGCTTTGTCGATGCAAGTTTTAATTCTCCGAAAGATATATAATATTATGTTATTAGTAAAATTATTTTGCACTTCTAATTAAGTTGAACGTAAAAGATATATTTTTTTTATGAGAAAACATTGCGAGAAAATTTTGAGAATCCATTTTTAATGTTGGACCTAGTGGTTGACTAGGTTCTCCTCTCCCTGCCGCATCTTTCTACCATTTTTAAGATGTAAAAACCGTGTACCAGCTTCGTCACCATTAAAATTTACGAAATTTACATTTATTATAAATTTTTGCAAAAGTGATGTTAATTAACTCTTGAATTATGATTGCTCGGGCAATTAATCAGACTGATCTATGATGTGCTGTAATGTACGAGTTCTAATAAATTTTTTTTTAACATAATGAACAATATAGTATTTGTGCTTACAGTCTTGTTAACAAACTCGCTGTTTAAATTAGTTTGGATGACGATTGATACTTGCATGATCTTTTCCTCTCAATTATCTGTATAATTTGTTCGTTCTTTTCAATTGTTATATATAATTATCCAAATCTATCTGTTTCAAATTCTCCTCTAGGAAGGAATCAGGCAACAATTTATCTTATCAATAATATTTGTACTCTATAGAATAAATTGATTTGTTTACTAAAATATATATTATACGTTCATGTATTAATTGTAAACCTTTAGTTAATTATTCACACCTGGATTATATGCATAATGGGTAAAATCTGACATTCCGTCAGTTTTTTAATATTGCCTCATCCATTAAAGATTAAGTAGTAACAGATTTACTGTCTTTGTAAAACAAAAGCGTACATTGCATCACACATTATTTTTAGCTTCCCACTATAATTTTGTGATTCTAAACCAACGAACATATCCATTGCAGCCATATGTATACCTGAAACAACGCGTGCGTAAGGCAATCTCAAATTGGGAGAATTGTTTTCCTTAACAATGGAGTTAGAAATATATATATAATTAGTGCAGTCTTTTACAGGAGTGCATTCACAGCAATACCACCATTTTCATATTTATCGGCCCTTCCAAGAGCACACATTAACATTCCGAACTTGGATATTATATAATCGACACGAGTTTGAAACCATATTCGTTTAATTTTTATATTTAATGGTGGGCTGACATTTATTATATGAGGATTTGTGCCTTTCTTTAAACATGGTAAGGATAGTTTGGATCTGAAAAAAAGTGTAGTGTCATATGGGAGAAAATTATTTCTACACCTAAAACAGAACTTTTTTACTTACATTAGAAATGTTCCTCTAGAATTGATATTATTCACAAGGACATAATTTTTTATACTTATGGATTCTATGCCTGGTTAAAGAAATAGCGCTAGCATTATTAACCCTTTCAGCAATGAGTTGTGTAGCAAATGGTTTTGTGAGAACCTATATGTGGCACCCGTTGTTGCCAGACCGGTGAAGTCATCTCTGTGAAAACTGCTCAAGCTGTTCGCAATTCTGTTTCAGCACAGATTGAAGAGATGACGAAACGAGTCAATACATTCCTACGGATGGATGTTTCCATTAAAAATAACGTATAAGTTACCGATGGATGGTGTTGCCAGCGGTCGGTAACTCACGATATATCGACAGTAGATAATGATTGCGGTCGATAACTAATGACATAATAACGGATGGTATTGTCAATAGTCGGGAATTCAAGAACTATCGAAGAATGGCATTGCCAGCTATCGGTAATCCATCTCTTACTTGGCTTAACTTAATCTAACATCCTCTAAACTTAATTTAAACCAAGTTAACCTCAATTACACCTAATCTGACTTAACCTGCCTGCACTCAAATCTAACTCAACCTAAAACAATCTAACATTATCTTCTTTAAACCTAAACAAAACGAACCTACGCTTTCTTAAATCTAACCCAACATAACCTAGCAACCTACAAACATTCCCAAACGTATCTCAACCTAACCTAACCTAGCGTAATCTAACTAAATCTAACACAATCACACTTTCATCTCGGGACGGAAGCAGCCTCCGCAACATTCCCAGGGATGAGGCTATGCAGTAAGCTTTCCGCAGTTACGGAGTGGCAGAGATCCGCTCCGATTGAACGTTTATTCACGTAATATAATATAATAATCGGCGAGTTCAATCGGAGCGGGTCCGCATTGAATACGGGAACGCCTTCGACTAAATGAAAACAACCAATCGGAAAAGAATAAAACTTTACAAACAAATCGTACGGAAGTCAGATAATTCGACGCATATCCAATATACATCTAACTAAAACGTAATTCGAAAAATACAAAGGATAAGTGGTAATATTCTCCAATATTTGACATATACAAATCAACGGATGCAAGGGAGAACACTCAATTTCGGGGTGGCGAGACCGGGGCACCATCATGAAGTAATCGTACAACGCCGGTTCCGGTATGGTGCAGAGAGAAAATGTGGAGGATAGAGAACATAAAATAACAAGAACGTAACTAAAGAGAAAGAAAAAGATCTGTGGAAACATTGCATTTATTAAGAGGAAAACCTACGAATATCAAACAACAGATTATATACCATACCGTCAGGGCAAGGTATAACGAAATAGACGATATCGTGAGAGAAAATAAAAATACCGAGAAACTTAAAAAGAAAATAATACTTTAGACTGAACGAATCAATATCACTGATTCCGGCAAGCTTAATGAAAAACGCGACAACGAATCGGATAGAGTATAAGATAGATGCTGGTCGCGTTTCAAGTGGCGCTGCGTTCCTCGCCCGCATCAGGGCAGGCAGTAGGATGGTGGTGGGCCTGCCCCCCCCCCAACCTCCACTACCGGCCTAAGCGAGGCTGCTGTGCATATGCTGATGAAAGGTGCTGCTGGCTCGTGATTCGGAATCAGCCCCGTCGGGTCCCGGCAGAAGATTAATTGTTGGGCAGGCGGTTCGGAGCCCCCTGTTGATGACACCAAAGGATAGGAAAATATAAAAGAGGAAAAGAAAGCCTCGGAAAACACAGGCACGAAAGGAGAAGCATCAGGAGCCGAAGTAAGGGAAGCAAAGGAAAGGGCAGAATAATGGTAAAGCTAACGATAAGATTAACGTCCATACTTTCAAATAGAAGAATAGGCAGCCACACATTAGACGTAATGATAAATATTATGAGCGAGGATAGGACGAAGGTAATGATATATTAGAAAACATTAATGGGAAACATCAGGTATATAAAAAAAACCTGAGATCGAACACTAGATCGAACTAGTGGCGAACGGTATAGAGGAACGACAAAAATACAAATAGATGACGCAAGAAAATCGAGAGAGGGTGATATAATCCTAGAATTTAACAAGAAAACAGGTATATAGAACGTAATAAAGGAGATAAAAGGAACTCTAGAAACAGAATTCGAAGAAAAACATACAAGTGCGAGTATAATTCTCCAATTAAGGGACATATACCCGTTAGGTGACCAGAGAAGAAATGAATGATTACATAAACCGAACACTGAAAATAATCGAAGGAAAGGATAGCGGTATAAACGTCAAGTTGCTAAAACAAACGTGGAGAGGCAACCGAATCGTGTTAGTTGAATTTGGACAGGAATACAGTAAAGAGTTGGAGAAGATCAGACGACTCAAAATACCATTAACACCTTGTCTCTGCAAAGTGCTACCGAAAATCGAGAGATGCTTCAAATGCCATAAACTGGGACGTATCGGCAGAAATTGCGAAGAAGTCAAAGATAATAAGGGAATCTACAGAAGATGCGGATCTCAGATTTATACGATGATCGGTTGCATCGCGAATAAACCGAAATGAATCGTCTGCAGCGAGGCAGGAAGAAGGAATCCGTAGATCAGACACGTTACCGGAGGTTTAATTGTCTGGCCTACAGAAAAGCGTTGATAGAAAAGAACGAGAAACGAATATGGAATTCAAAGTCCTACAATTGCGAATGATTTAAGAGACAAACGTGGTAATAATATCGGAAGCACACAAGATGGAAGAATACTGACTGCAAAACGAGAACGGTGACGTTGTGGTATGGATAACCGGTGTTAATCGAAAATGTTTCATATATGGTACCACATATTCCTCGACCGGAATCGTTCATGCAATGGTCGAAGGAACAAAAGCTATAAGCTGCTACTTCTCGCTTAACAGGAACGGAAAGAAATCGAAGAATTTATAAACCAAGTTGAGGTTAACATAGAAAAGGGAGAGAAAGCAAACAGAATAATAACTGCGGGCGACCTGAATGAAAAATCGGTAATCTGGGGTAGTAAGACGAACAACCATAGAGAGGAAAGGATCATCAAAATGGCTCTAAGAAACGATCAAATCGCGATCAATCCGAAAGGAGACCATACATACTTTAAGAACCAAAACAAGTAAAAAATAGACAGAATGTTGATAGGAGATTGCATATACGCTAAGTTGAGTATAGCAGAAGTGTTTGAGATATTTTCAGCGTTGGACCATCAATACGTGCTACATACCTTCTGAAGTACGAATTACAAGAATAACGAAGAGGGATTTGCAAGCCTCGATGGAAAGAAAGCGAACTCGAACGATGCAAATAAATGATCGACTTATATAATATATAGATATTTATTTTCATTTAGAGGGGATGATCTATATTTAAGTAACTAAAATATATGATAAATGTAATTATATAAACCAATTTCAAATATTTAATTAAAATATCATGAAGTGATATGAAATTAGATAGGATTTTAGATTTAATGAAGTATCTTAAGGAGATATTGTATTTGGAATTAACTAAAATATAAAATATGTATTAATATTTATACCAGTTTGATACATTTACTTAAAAAATCATGAAAGCATGTGGTCTAGCGAGTGGGGATTAACGGATCGTTGCGAGGAGCATGCGGTCCAGCGAGTGTAGACTCGCGTCTCGTGGTGGAACTAGCGGCGCGTCTTTCGCGTTTAACTTATGAAATTGTATAATGAAGTAAGTGCAGCATGAACCTACGATTACGCGTGTGTTGTTCGTGTCTTCGATTCTTAACGTGTGTAACTTGGATTTATGAATTCTTATATGCAGCAATACATTAGTCCGGATATACTATATATATGTATGTAAGAGGCTTAAAAGTAGAATTCAGGTTCTGCTAAAGTCGGCTCCCTGAATTGGGAGAATCCCCATTGAGGTGGTGGGCTGCGACTGCGCCTCTTAGCAGAATGAAATCACTGGTGCAAGGTAGGCAAGGGTGTTCGTCGTTGGAGCGAACGCAGATATACTCGATAATGGGAGTGAGACAGTAGTGCTTGCCGGTGAGATTCAAAGAGCGATGTCTGGTACGTACGAGCCATGTATACCAGTCGGTTCTAGTGACACAGCGGTACTTGGTGCGTGTGAGCGCGTGCAGGTGTGCGCGCGCGAACGCTGCAACTGCCAGTGCTGTATGCGAGCACGGCAGGTTCCCTGATTCCAGGGGTTGATGATAGAAGTGCAAGAAGGCTCATGTGTAGAATGGGTGGCAGGAGCTACGTACGACATTGCACTTGGAAACGCTATCCCATTGCATGAATTTGTAGAACTCACATTCCTTTCAAGAGCAGACGCAGATAAGTATAATAAAATGCATAGAACATTACAAATAACTAACCTTGAAACGTTGAAATGAGATGGGCTCTCGCGTTGCATAAAGCATTAGAACTCTCATGCATTGGCACGCAGACACTATGAAACACCATCACATTGCATGCAACCGTAGGATTCATAGGATTCGTAAGCATCGAAGAAATAGAGTTCTAACGCTTCATGTATTACGACGACACAATTTACTCCAACATTTCAAAGCAAGTAAGTAGTAATGCCCCACGTAATGCAATATTCTCATCTGCTACTCCTCTTTAGAAGAACTAGATAACGAATATTTCATGCAACGCGATGTCGCATCTTATTTCAATGCCGCATGACAAGATGTAATATACAATGCAAAACGTTATGCTTATCTCGTCTACACTTCAGGAGAATGTAAATGCCACACTTCCTTGCAACGGAATAGCTTTTGTAGATGTCTCAGTATCGAAACAATAGAGTTCTAAGGCTTCATAAAACGCGATATCGTATCTCATTTCTATGCTTCATGGTAAGATGTAATTCAATGCAACGCGTTATGTATATCTCGTGTACTCTTCAAAAGTATGTTAATGCCACACATGCTTGCTATGGAATAGCGTTTCTAGATATCTACGCATCGAAGAAGTAGAGTTCTATATCATCATAAAACGCGATATCACATCTCCTTTCTATGTTAGTTGATAAGACGTAATTCAGTGCATCGCGTTAGTATATCAAATGTATGTAACTGTATTGCTTCAATACGTAGTCTTCTAGAAACGTTATTCCGTTGCAAGGAAGTGTGGGATTTACATTCTCTTCAAGTATGGACGAGATATACATAACGCGCTGCATTGATGTTACACCTTATAATAGAACTTAGGAATAAGATATGATATCGTGTTTTATGAAGAATTAGAACTGTATTGCTTCGATACATAGATATCTAGGAACGCTATTTCATCGCAAGGTAGTGTGGGATTTACATTCTTTTGAAGTGTTTACAAGATATAATTAACGCGTTGCATTGAATTAAGTCTTATCATGAAACATAGGAATGACAAGCGATATCGTGTTTTATGATGTATTGGAACTCTATTGCATCGATACGTAGACATCTAGAAATGCTGTTCCGTAGGAAGCAAGTATGGGATTTACATTCTTTCAAAGTGTAGACGAGAAATGCATAGCGTGCTGCATTGAGTATTACATCTCATCGTGAATCATAGAAATGAGATGCGATATCACGATTTATGTACCCTGTGAACTCTATTGCTTCGATATGTTAACATCTAGAAACGTGTTCCGTAGCAAGGAAGTGTGGGCGTGACATTCGCTTGAACTGTTGACGTAATATACATGACATCGTTGCACTGATACTACATCTTACTGTGAAACATAGAAATGAGATGCGATATCGCGTTTTAAGAAGCATTAGATCTCTATTGCTTCGATACATAGATTTCTGGAAGCGATATTTCCTAGCTAGGAAGTGTGACTTTTACATTCTAGTGAAGTGTAGACCAGATATACATAACTCTCCTCAATGAATATTATATCTTATAATGAAACATAGAAATGAGATGCGATATCGCGATTTAAGAAGCATTAGAACTTTATTGCTACGAAACGTAGATATCTAGAAATGCTATTCCGTAGCTAGGAAGTGTGGCATTTACATTCTTTTAGAGTTTAGAGGAGATATACATAACACGCTGCATTGTATTTTACATCTTATCATGAAACATAGAACTGGGATACGATATCGCGTTTTAAGAAGCATTAGAACACTATTGCTTTGATACGTTGTCATCTGGA